>NW_009650064.1:12663157-12689174 GCF_000708025.1 Charadrius vociferus
GGTCGGGAGGGGGTGCCTGCCCCTCTCTGGGGCGCTGGACCCTTTCAAGCGAGCTGCGGCGCGCCGGGTTCTTGTGTGAAAAACAAGGGGCACAATGCTGGAGTCGTAACCTCCTCACCCCTGACGGCATGGGAAAGTGCACTCCTCAGCTGTTGGGTATAGAAAGGCTGCTGCAGGCATGAGAAATGTTCATAAAAATGCCGTTTAGAGCCTGCCCTTCTACTCTGCACATGTCATCTTGCCTATCAAGCTGCCTAATTGGAAAATTAGGCTGGCCTTAATTTAGAGCCCTGAAAGTTCATGCCAATAATTTCCCAGAGACTTTTTTTTTTTTCTCCCAATTATTATTATAAACGGTTTCAGCACATTGGAAATCTCTATTGGAAAACAAAACAAAACAAAACAAAACCCAACACCCAGAAAGAGCAGATCTTTCATTTCAGAGAGATTCTTTGATTTCTGTGTGTGAAATTGTATTGTTGTGCATCCTGTGAATGATCATCTGAAGACGAATGTGAACACCCCCCATTGTTTTCTGTGCTTCTTTCCTTATTTGATTGTGCACAGAGAGCTGAGCGTATATTCATTTACAGCATGTTATGATCTTATTTTGGAGCTTAACGCACCTGCTATTTTCTATCTGCTGAAGCTCTGTAAGCAGCAGTGAGCAGAAGCTGCCTTGAAGTTGTCAACATTTCCCCCCCAGAGTCTTACGCTTGTGGGTACTGCTGATCCTGAGCCACCTAAGGAGACGTGAGATGGTATGCAGGATCAGGCCCGGTCAGTTAAATCCCTCCTGACTCTGATCAAGGCTCAGCCTCGCAGTCAGCCACATCCAGACAGCTGTGGTGTATGTCTTTGAGATCTCCGTTTCGGGCTCTGTTTAGATGATGCGGTGAAGATCTCCTCTCTGTGCCTGGATACTGTCCATCTGAGACCCCCCGATGGGGTAAAGGCCGTGGTGACCACACATGCCAGGCTGTCTTGTTTAGCCTTGGCTGTTACGATGAGGAGGAAGGATTTCAGGTGACTCCTACTTGTCCTCTGCAGCTGGGACCTGTGTGCGGTGGCTGGCTGGGTGAGGGCCATGCAGAGGCAGCATGGCAGAGCGCTTTCATTGCTCCCACCGTATGTGCCAGCAGTTGGAATCTGGATGGGCTGACAAACCCTCTCATCATGTCTCTCGGCAGGGATAGGAGTGGCCATGGTGTACAGACAAAAGCATGACTTGATAAACCTGTTGGTCCTCCAGATTTTTATCCTGTTGCTGAAAGGTGCACACACAATGCATGCGAGCAGGAGAGGTTTGTATCTAAGATGATTTCCAAGGTCAACATCAGATACCTTAAGATAGATGCGGTGTGCTAAGGCCTTGGACACATCCTCCCTGGGCTCCTGCTGAGCCATCTGGAGGGGCTGCTGCTCTTGCACAGCTGCTCTGCTACTTCCCACCCCCGGAACTCCCTCCTGGGTGAGTTTCCACCCAATTTTGACCCTGCTGTTTGTACAGTTCAAGGCTGCTTGGTCATTCTGGTTGCTTGTTTTGGCAGATGTACTTACAGGGGCAGGGAGAGGGAAGGAGGGAAGAAGGAGCAGCTGGAATGATTTCGGGGCCGTTGCCTTTCCATCTCCAGGAGACCGGCACTGCTGAGCCCTGGGGCAGAGGATGCCCACCCGTGGGTGAAGCCACCAGGCACAGCTTAGTGGCAGATGAAACCCCAGGATTAGGGTTTGGCAGGTTCAGCCCTTCTCTTGGTGAAGCAAGCTATACATGTGAACAGGACCCCAAGCCTTCATCTTCCCCTAAAATTGTCACCACACACAGGCTGGGCCTGTGATCCACCGTTGACAGAGAAAGAAGGGTTCACCTAATGAATTACCACCACCAATTACAAGAATGATTTTCCTTGTGCTACCCTATCCATCCAAGCCGTGACAGCCCCGACAGCCTTGGTTAGGCTCTGGCAAGGCCGTGGAATTAAATTTTCTGTGAGTTATACTAATGTCAATACAGCTTCACACATTGCCATGACTGACCCACAAATCAGAAGGGAAGCAAAGGTTGGATTTTTATGGGTGAAAACCAAAATGTTAAGGGAAAGAAAATAGAGAAAGCGAAGGGAAAACATAGCAAACAGAACTTCTGCTCATCTCGGGCTTTATCCACCCTCCCTGCAGGTGTATGGTGTTGCACGGAAAGTCTCCCTGCAATAAACCACCTGTGCATCCCTGAGAGTTTCACTGCCATTTCACTCCTGCTGGAGGGCAAAGCCGGGCCTGGATGAGACCCACAGAGCAAGGGGTCCTGCCTTCATGAGAAAGAAGTGCCATTACTGTTCCACATTTATTAAGTGGTTTTGAAAGGGCCGGAGGTCTTCCTGGAGCAGGATTGAGTCTGAGGAACATAACACTGGGTGGAACAAGAGTGTGGTCTCTTGTGCAACCCAGAGAGATGTATACTGTACAGTATGGAGTACTAATGTGCATGGCTACTGGGTGGAGAAAATAGGATGAAAAAGGCTTATTTCCTCAATTTACATAGAAAGATAAAAGTGTGCTGCTGGCTGTGCCGCAGCAGTGCCTCTGGCAGCACCTCACCATGTCTCCCTTCAGCATCAGGGTAAGCCCCACGGCTCAGCTGACTCCCTCCTGTAAAAGGGCCGATTGTAATGTCTTTGACCTTATTTTGGGTGCCTTGTTTGCTGGTGGCAGTGAGGGCACCAGGCTGGAAGAGCTGCAACCACTCACTGTGATGCTCCACCAGTGCAAACCACAGTAGCACCCCATGAGCAGTTGGGGAGGAGCTTTTCCCAGTCATTAACCCCAGCTCCCATTACTCACTATTTATGGGAAAGCTCAGTTGTACATACGTATTACCCTATTCGAGCTCCTTGACACGGGACTTGGTGGCCGGCCGTACCAGGAATGTGCCCCCTCTACCACCTTTCCTCCAGGCAGACCCGCACTTTGCCAGCGTGAAGTTAACGGGAGTTATCCTCCCTGCCTTCCGCTGTTTACAATGGAAATTGGTTCAACAGGATGAAAGGTTGATGGTGGGAAAGCATGTCAGAAAATACAATGCAGAGAACACAACTCTTGGGAGAGAGCCGTTCGTTTTGTTATTTGAAAGGGCTCAGGATTTAGCCAAGGGAGCATAGTTATAATTTACTTTAAGGGATGCTGACAATTGCATTTGTCAAGTTAGATTATGGTCATACTGTCATAAAGGATCGCTCTGTTGTTTTACTGCTAGTGTATATATGCATAAGTGCTTTGGGCCTCAATGAGGATAAAAATATGGCTCTAATGTGCAAAAACCGATACTGCTGCTTGAATTTCCACGGTGCTACATGGCCGTTTGGTCGCGATGGGACTATTCAGTGCATACATTTCAGCACTTGAATGGATTTTAAGTCTTTGTCGATCTGAAATAGCTTGACCTTCTGACAATCATGCTCTCTTAATTACTTGTCCTAAATACAGGCAGAACGAATGCGATATGCCCAGACATTTTCTAATAGATGATCTCAGTACTGAAGAGATTGGGCCGACACGGGCACCTTGATCTGCCCGTACGTTCAGAGGTAGGTACTTGTTTAGCAAAACGACCTCGCGCCCTTAAATGTATATTTTGCTATTCATTATAATGACTTTCCTACCAATTGATGCTACTGTGCTTACACAGAGTATTACTATTTGCCATCCCCCTTTTATTTCTTTTCACTTTTAATTTCAAACTCTGAAAATCTGAGAATTGATCTACCTTTTTTTTTTCTTTTCCTCAGAAGAATGCCTGTCACTAGTTATATTTCTTAAGCAAATGTTTCCTTTCTACTAAAAGACCTGCATATTCGAAAAAGCCAATTACTCCCAAGAAAGCTGCCAGTACTGCTGGGGGATGATGCTTAGCAAGGGGACAGGGGCTTCTGGGGTACGGAGCCATATGGGACAACTCTGAACTCTTTCAAGCTCCTGACATGAAATATGCCCCCCCTCAGGCTGCATACCAATGAATGCAGGCAGACCCCTGTGTAAAGCAAGTCTGATTTGAATGTAAATGGTGGGATTTTGCTGCAGTTGTCCACACTGAGGTGCTAGTGAAGAAATGGCTTGGTCATCCTGAGCCTGGTTTTCTGCTTGTGTCAGATCTCTCGCTGTCCCTTCTCTTGGTGGGAAAAGAGGGATGAAGAACTGTATGGATGTGCGAGTAGACAACTGCCTGTGGCGTTTTTTTCCGAGTGCTTTCCAAATTACTCTCTCCCTTCTGCCCCATGTTCGCTATTCTTCGTGCTGCCCTCCTGAAACGCAGTGGTTGAGCTTAGGAGAGTTCAGTCTTTCCACCCTGAAGGGATATTCTGAAAGAATTATTTTCTGCATGAGGGTGGGTACATTAAAGCACATCGCTCTCAGCGGGACAGGCAGAATGGGGTGACAGCAGTGAACATGTAGTTTGCCCGGTGCGGTGTGTGGGATGCTTATGCCAGGTACTTGCTGCATGCTCGCCTGAGTGGACACCCTTCTTGAGCTTTTTAAAAATCACATTTAGCTGACAAACTCTGAGTTTATGACAGGATGCTTCATTTTTAGTATGGAAATACTCCAATTTTGAGTCTGGATTCCTGCAAAACACTTGGCCGTGGCTGCAGGCACAGGTAGGTTTAGTCACTGGAGCTTTCTTGCTGGCTTCCCGTCTTCTCAAGCCCACAGTCCCTTGAAATTTAACCTAAATGGGACACCACTGGGCTTTTCCTGGTGCTCTTTGCTCCCAGAAGGACATGCCGTTAGCTGTGCATGTGCTGTGACAGCCGGCGTGGGGCCGGGGCAGTGTGGGGCTTGCCGGGGCCGTGCCGGTGGCACAGCTGTGCCGCCCACCCCAGCAGAGAGCCAGTGCTCCCCGGTGCCGGGGCTGGTGGGCACACCTCAAATTAGCCATGTGGCCAGCGTTTAACCGCAACATTACCGATTCGCATCCGAACAGCTGACAGCCTGAATAATTTACTGCATGCAAATGGTGGGACCTGCCGGCTCTGTTAGCGCCGGGATCCGATTGCCACAGCCCATTAATCGTAATTGCTAGTTTGCGCTGACAGGAGCAGGGCCGTCACCCTGTGAGTGATTAGGCAGCTACAAGGGAGACCGTCCCCCTCCTTGCCCTCCCCTGCAAGGGGGCTATGGCTTTTGTCTTTCTTTCTTTTTTTTTCTCCCCGGTGCCGGGGCTGGTGGGCACACCTCAAATTAGCCATGTGGCCAGCGTTTAACCGCAACATTACCGATTCGCATCCGAACAGCTGACAGCCTGAATAATTTACTGCATGCAAATGGTGGGACCTGCCGGCTCTGTTAGCGCCGGGATCCGATTGCCACAGCCCATTAATCGTAATTGCTAGTTTGCGCTGACAGGAGCAGGGCCGTCACCCTGTGAGTGATTAGGCAGCTACAAGGGAGACCGTCCCCCTCCTTGCCCTCCCCTGCAAGGGGGCTATGGCTTTTGTCTTTCTTTTTTTTTTATTTTTTTTTTTATTTAATTGTACTGCAAGGCCAAACCCAGTGACTCCCATATGCCGCCAGAGAAACCCCTGCCCCAGGGGAACATGGCTGCTTCAGGCCCTAATTGGTGCCACAGGGTTTTGTGAGGGCTGCTGCCCTGGCGGCGGAGAGAGGAAAACCATGTGGAGGAGGTTGCAGGAGAAGAGGTTCCCCGGCACAAGTCCCACTGCAGAGGGGATCAGGGCTACCAGCCCCGGCTGGCTGGCAGGGGGACCGTCTTCCAGGGCCTCCCCGTCTCACTGCAGTGCAGCATCTACCTCGCCCGTCAGTCCAATTTTTAACGACTAAAGAAAAGGAGCATTCGCTCCCTGTCTTGTGTCTTAGATTTCTTTGCCGAGAAGCTTCTTTACGACAGTCCAACTTCTCTTTTCCTTTTTTCTGTGCCATTTCCAGCCTATCGCCCCCACCCTTAGCTGGGCCATCCCCTACCATCACTCAGACACCCTCTCTGCTCTGCTTCAGTACCCTCTCTGCTCCATAAACCCTTCAGATTCTTCTGCAAAGCAGATTTGGCCCTCGGTCTTCTTGCGTTTATCAATCAACGCTTTGCGAATGCACCAGCTTTGAGTTTTGGGTGCTTTTGCAATGGTGCAATGGGGGGAACAGCGGGATTAAGCTGCCAAAGCACAGCAGTTCTATTGTATCAGGGCATTTGTAGCTGCTGCTCAGCTATGGCAGCCATCGTGAGGGCCCAGGAGGGGGAAAGGCCAGCAGACACAGTCGGAGCAAGGGGGAGAGGCAGAAAAGAGGAGAGAAAGCTTTCCTCCCTGCAAAAGCCTGGGAGAGCTGTGGGAGAGTGTACACCGTTGGGTTCAGGGAACAGGGAACGAAGGAGGAGGAGGAGGAAGAGGAGGCAGTGAAGGGACTGGACAGTGGGGTGAGAGCAGGAGCAGCCCTGGAGCAAGCCCAGGCCTGGGGAAGCTCCTCATCAGAGCCGGGCATGAAGGCGCAGGGCTGCTCGTTTTGGCTTGCAATGACAAATGATAGCTTTTCAAGTCATCACCTCTTAATTGATGGCTGCGTGAGAGTGCGAGCCCACATGAGCAACTGTCATTTCAACGGCTGGGGGATGCGGAGAGCTGGGGAAAAAAACCCCTCTGGAAATGGTGTAACGAGCCTGTTTGGCATCTCTAACTATGTGAGCTATTTCAGGTATGTTTGCTAAACTTCTCCGTTACTTGCCAGCACATGATATAGCTATGTCTGTGTGCGTGTGCATACTGTATATAAAAGGATGTGTGTCCTAGTGCAATGATACACAGGTTTCCTTTAAACCTGTCATGTCAGGCCCCATGTTTATCAGATGAAAATGAGATGTGCTGGTGGCTTGCTGTTCTTGTCGATACAAACTGTATTTAGACTTGACCAGCCCTTGGACATTTGAGAAGTGGGAGTTATTTTTCTTTTTTCTTTTCTTTATGTACTCTCCAGCACAAATCACAAATAGCACAAGCCCTGTGTTACCCATCTCCCTTCCCTGTCAACCCATGTGCTTAGAAGACACAGCTGAATCCAGGCAAAAATTTTGGAAAAACTCCGTTGGGGAGAAGACGCATCATCTGATCCCTTCCTTATTTAGAACATACACTGGATTTGTCTATCTTGAAATGTGAAAGGCATTTGTATGTTAAGCAAATGCTTAACAAAGGCTTATTTCAACCCTGCACAAATTTCAAACTCAGTATGCAGCTCTCCTGCTTGCTCAGTTTTCCCAGGAATATGAGCATTAATGGTGAGATGCAACGGGTTTGCATCCTTCTGCTGCTGAGAAAAAGAGATGGCTGAGGGCAAGTGTGATAAAGGTCTGTAACATCATTTTATGGATAGGGATTAATTGTTCTTCCAATGCAAGGAATAGGGGCATCCAGTGAAGCCAGCAAGGGGCAAGTTCAGAGCAAACAGAAGAAAAATCCTTCTCCAGGCGATGCATAGTTAGATCTTTGCTGCAGGATGCTGGGGAAGCTGAAAACATGCACAGATTGAAGGGGATACTCCAAAAATCAAAGAAGGGGAAAGCTGTCAAGGGTAGCTAAATGTGCAGAGGCCGCTGCTGGCCGAGGAGAATCTGCCAACAGTTGGAAGCTGGACAATGCTGGTCTGACCCAGTACAGCTGTTCTCATCTCAGTCATCCACCCCAAACAGGGGATCTGCTCTCGGATGAGATGTCTGGGCCATATCATACGTGCTGCATCAACCAGCTGCAGTTGGCTAAAACTGAGCTTAATCCATGACGTTCATCTAACCCCACCATTCCTCTGGATGGGCTTCAAGAGCACTGTATCATAGAATCGTAGAATCATAGAACGGTTTAGGCTGGAAAGAACCTTGAAGATCATCGAGTTCCAACCCCCTGCCATAGGCAGGGGCACCTCCCACTAGACCAGGTTGCCCAAGGCCACTTCCAGCCTGGCCTTGAACACCTCCAGGGATGGGCCCTCAACAACCTCTCTGGGCAACCTGTTCCAGTGCCTCACCACCCTTAAAGTGAAAAACTTCTGCCTAATGTTAATCTAAACCTGCCCTCTTCCAGTGTATAGCCATTGCCCCTCGTTCTATCACTACATGCCCTAGTAAAAAGTCCTTCCCCAGCTCTCCTGTAGGCCCCCTTTAGGTACTGGAAGGCCGCACTAAGATCTCCCCGGAGCCTTCTCTTCTCCAGGCTGAACAGCCCCAGCTCTCTCAGCCTCTCCTCAAAGCAGAGGTGCTCCAGCCCTCGGATCATTCTCGTGGCTCTCCTCTGGACACGCTCCAGCAGGTCCATGTCTTTCTTATGTTGAGGACTCCAGAGCTGGATGCAGTACTCCAGGTGGGGTCTCACGAGAGTGGAGTAGAGTAGTATCCTCCAATGTGTTTACCAGTGCCTACCTGTGTTTAACCTAGGAGCAGTGACTGGCCTGAAAAATCACTTTGCTTCAGCTGGCCTGTGAAGGAGAATGGGCATTTGCCGAAAAAGAAAGAGGACACAGCATATTGAATTTGACGCCCTCTTTACCTAAACCTCCCACCTCTCTAAGGCCTGGCACACACACCTCTTCTGAGCAATCTTCCCTCAGTCAAAGGTGCTCTAGGGTCTGCAGGTATTTCCATGGATGAGGTGATTACATTGCCCTCATGAGGAGGAGGAGTTGCCGGTGCTCATGATGCCTGTGGGATTGCTGTGGCTCAGAGGAGCTTGTTCCCATTGCACATAAACACTGGACACGGACCTCCAAACTGCAGCTGCCACCTTGTCCCAGTTAATGCCTCCTCAGAAAGCACCTTCAAAATGGCACTAAAAGAGGTATGAAAACCTACTTGAGGAAAAAAAACACAACAAAAAAACCCAACCCACAAGCAACTTTCTGAATTCCGTTATCACATTTCATTATTTTCCGTTGTTTTGATCTGACACAGCTTGTTTCTGAAGGATGGACATGGCATAGATATGTAGAAATCTCACTTGAAATGCTAGAAAAGCATACTTCTCTCGAGCCTGTTCCAGCTTCATCTTCCATGTCTGTGTGGTGCTGGGACCTGTTGACCAGGCCAAGGCATGGAAAGGTCCTCAGCAGCGCTGCAGGTGCACCGGCTGCTAAACACAAATGTTTTTTTTTTTTGACAAGGGCAAATTCACTGAACAAGTTTAATTTGGATATTTTTCCCTCTTCGCTTAGGTGACCTTGCAGTACGACCCTCTGAAGTGTATCATCTCTGCGGCGGTGGGATGTCCCATGCGCCTGCCGGCTCTGCAATGTGCCATTTGCTACCTCTCGGCGCTTCGCTCCCAGCCTTCCCTCTTTATGCTTGGCCTTTATAAGAAACTATGCAACATAACAGCCTGGGGGACGGGCAGGAAGAAGTGACACTTTGATCGACCATTTTACATAATCTTTAACAATAGAAGGGTTTTAGTGACTTGGTACAGCCTGTACTCAACATAAAACCCAGTCTGTTATCTAGAAGTGCTTAGATGGCAAGATAAGCTGTTAATGCTAGTGGAGGAACATTACTGAATAAGAATACAATGATGATTTTTTTTTTCCCACTTCCACTCCTTTTTCCTTATTTAAAATGTTCCCTTGAGCATTACCTGATAGACTTGAGACCTGCATCAGGTCATTGTTTTGGTTGGAGAGGCTGAGATCTTTTCCTCATTTTAGCTGATGAAATGGTTGCTTTTTTTCCCTTCTTTTTTAAGTAACTCAAGATATAAGCTAACCAAGGCACACATGTGTTCCAATCTGATAGAAAGAGGCTTTTACATCCTAAGAAGTGAACCCTTGTTCCAGATTACAGGGATATGTATTATCTAGTGATATTAATACTTAAGTAAGACAAAACTTTATATCGTGAAAATTTGCCCCCTTTTTTTTCCGAAACTCTTGCTGAACGAGCAGCTGTTGTATACCATACCAGGATGTTATGCTGACCGGTGTCTAACATTTACATTATGTAAATTGCACACAAGAATGGTGCCGGGACAGTCCATCACCACAGGGGCTTTTGGGGATTGTCATGGAGGAATTGGAAAGTAAGCCACCTGCAGTCACCCTAGAGGTGCCTGTGTTAGTGAACTGAGCGGTGGGAGAGCAGAGAGCTGGGGCCTAACCTTCCTTATCTTCAAAGGCTAGGGGAATGCAGTCAGGCTCCGGCATCTGTCCTCTGCATGTGCACTTCAGTTCTTGAGTCTGCTAGTTGTCCTCAGCTCTGCAGAAGGAGGATGTTCTCACAGAATCACAGAATGGTCAGGGTTGGAAGGGACCTCTGGAGATCATCTAGTCCAACCCCCCTGCCAGAGCAGGGTCATCTACAGCAGGTTGCACAGGACAGCATCCAGGCGGATTTTGAGTGACTCCAGAGTGGGAGACTCCACAACCTCTCTGTGCAGCCTGTGCCAGTGCCCTGCCACCCTCAAAGTACAGAAGTCCCTCCTCATGTTCAGATGGAACTTCTTATATTCAAGTTTGTACCCGTTACCTCTTGTCCTATCACTGGGTACCACTGAAAAAAGACTGCTCCCATCCCCCGGCACCCTCCCTTTAACTATTTATAAGTATTGATAAGGTCCCCCCTCAGTCTTCTTTTCTCTAGACTAAAAAGACCCAAGTGGCTCAGCCTTTCCTCATATGAGATATGTTCCAATCCCCTAATCATCTTCGTAGCCCTTTGCTGGACCCTCTCCAGCAGATCCCTGTCTTTCTTGAACTGGGGAGCCCAGAACTGGACACAATACTCCAGATGGGGCCTCATGAGGGCAGAGTAGAGAGGAAGGATGACCTCCCTTGACCTGTTGGCCACACTCTTCTTGATGCACCCCAGGATGCCATTGGCCTTCTTTGTCCACATTACTGGCTCATGGTCATCCTGTTGTCCACCAGGACTCCCAGGTCCCTTTCCACAGAGCTGCTCTCCAGGAGGTCAGCCCCTAACCTGTACTGATGCATGGGGTTATTCCTCCTCACGTGCAGGGCCCTACACTTGCCCTTGTTGAACTTTATAAGTTTGTCTCTGCCCAACTCTCCAGCCTGTCCAGGTCACGCAGTATGGCGGCACAAACTTCTGGCATGTCAGCCACTCCTCCCAGTTTTGTGTCATCAGCAAACTTGCTGATGGTACGCTCTATCCCTTCTCCAAGACAGTGCTCCTGCCCTGGTATCAATGGAGAGATCAATGCCCCCATGAAAGTGGCCCTTCGCAAAGAGCCCGTCCATGGAATCAGGAATGCTTGTCTACATGCAGGACATATTAGTGGTTCTGTCACACCACACATTCATCACCTCTGTGTGAACTCCAGCTTGCTCTGCCAGGAGGGAGAACAATGTGGGGTCTGGAGGACACCAATGGGACTTCTGCAGAGGGGTTCGCCTGGGTGGGAATTTCATTTTTGCAGGGGACAGGGAGGTCCCCATGATGTGAGATGATGTGTGGAGAGATATCCAGGTTGGGGAGGGACTGGTGAGAAGAGGCTGCCCCTTGGGAATAGCAGGTTTTAAGGAATTCTGCCCAAAACCTCAGTGCTACACAGGGGTGGGTGGGGAGCATCCAGGCTCAGCAACTCTCCTAACATGTGAAGCAGTGAAGTGCAGATATAGGAGAGGCAGCAGTTTTGCAAAAATGGTATTACAGAGGGTAACAATTCAGCATTGTCATGTTGTGGCAGGGAAGGCAAGTGTCCTACTGGGACATGCAGTGGTAGAGTAGCTTGGCAGTACCTAGAACCTCATCCTTTCACTCTGCTCCCACTGGCGTGGTCTCTGCTGGGATACTAGTTGCAGTTTTAGCTTCAGTGCTGTAAAAAGTAGGTGGGTCAGTTGTTAAGCATGCAGAAACACGCAGAATAAAACAGTGCTCAGGGACCTGGGATACATTTCTGAGGGAACGTGGAATAATCAGCATTGTTTGGACTAATGAAAGTATGAAGGGCTTCAACTATGTACACATGAGCTGGAGGGAGCAGTGTTCTCCATGACCATGGAAGGCAGGAAAAAAGGCAATGGTTTACATTGTAGTAGGGGAGCATTGCATTAGACTTCGTAAAATCATTTCTATCAGTAAGGAAAGTGAAGGAGTAGAATAAATTGCCTGAGGGAATCTGCGGAGCTTTCATTACTGGAAATCTTTAAGGACAGCTCAGACAAACATCTACCCAGCTGCTCTCCTTCCCTGAGCAGGGGAGTAAGTGAGATGAGTTCTTGAACTCTCTCTTCTTATAGGACCTATTCAGCGGAGGGCGTTAAACATGTGCTTGAGTCAGACTGGAGTCATTGGCTTTGTCTTGGCTAGGATGCAAGCATTATAAAAAGCGTTAAAGTTGATCTATATTCAGGAAAGCGTTAAAACATACGAATCATTTCAGACATGTTTATCACCCGGTGGGTTTTGTCTTGCGTGGGAAGGACAGGGCTGGTAACAGAATGTCTTAATTAACACATTTTGAAACTTCAGTGTGGATGCAGTCATGTAG
The DNA here is from genome assembly GCF_000708025.1 of Charadrius vociferus. Lineage (NCBI taxonomy): Eukaryota > Metazoa > Chordata > Aves > Charadriiformes > Charadriidae > Charadrius > Charadrius vociferus. Next base: position 12,675,649 of record NW_009650064.1, read on the forward strand.
CTTTCAACATCTCCTCGCTGGCCAAGTTGAAACCAATGCTGCCAAAACTTTCCAACACATCTTTAAACCCCAGCCGAGGACCAACCCGGAGGAGTTTAAGCACGTATTTAAAATGAAGCATTTAGTTAGTTTAAATGCTGCTTGCAGGGGTGGCAGGCGGGAAGTTTCATGTCCAGGGTTGGTGCTCAGCCGTCAGAAGGACATGCCGTGGCGGATGCAAGTGGGATGTGCCGAGTGTTTGCCAGTGGCCCATTGCCTGGGCAGGGGCTGCTCTCCCCAAATCCACAGTGACTGGGAGTTTCTGCCTGAGAGGATCAGCGTGCCCGAGACCCGTCAGACCAGGTGACGTGATTTCTGGTCTCAGCAGGGTGCAGCGGGCCTGGCAAAGCGGCAGCCCTTACAGTGATGGAAGTTTTGCCTATTGGCCGTCTGTCTGGGGACCACCGGGACCTGCAGGACCTTGCCATCAGCTCTGCTGGATGCTGGGTGCTGAGAGCAGCTCCTGCCCACCCTAACACCCAGCCCCAGTAAGTCGGGTACCTCCACTTCCTCTGCTCACATCACTCCATTTATTGCTCCGAGTAAACTCTACTGTGTTTTTCATTCACCTCCAAATTTTTAATTTGTCAAATTTATTAAACACCTCACTGTAGAGGATAAAACTTAACACAGAAAGTAATGCACAGATGTTGCTCTCCAGGAAAAGCCTAATGAATGATGAAATGTGAATGTATTAATATTTTCTTTTGAAAGTGTTTTTTGTGTAAGAGTCCTTCTCTAGATCCTGCACAGTTGGATATTCTCTGCTTAAATTTTTGCAGTGTGAAGTTAGTGGAAGAACACAAATTACGTACTTTTATATTTTAAAGCACAGTATTTAGAGGACAGAGACTCTGTCAAATATTTGACCACCTTAATTCAAAAAGGAGATACATTTGATATACATGGAAAATGTTTTCCTCCACCTGTGGAATGAATACGAGCGATTGCTTCATACTGGTACTTTTTGTTTCCCTGTCAGAATATGATTTGTATCAAACAGTTGTTGTGTTTGTGTCCTGTCTGATTTACCACTTTTCGTACATGCTTTCGATGCTGGAGACGGTCCTCTCTTGCTTCATTTAAAACCATCAGCTTTTTTTCTTACTGTAGCTTGTGTGCCAGAGTGTTATTTGTGCCACTAGTATCTTTGCTGAACTCCTAGGCTCCTTAGGATATATTAATTTCCTCTAAGCAATTGCAAAATCTTACTGTTTTTCAGCAGGACTTCAGCACGACTTGAAACGTGCGTGTCCAATCGAAGAAACGTGATTCTGTTTAAATCTGGTAGGTTTGGTTTTTTAAGCTGCTTATGGAGGTGCTAGATGGTAACCTGTGCAGCTAACTAATCAGGCAGATGCTCCCAATGGTGAGGCTCGTAGTGCAGCCTCTTTTCCGCCTAGCGATTGCCCTACACCCTTGGAAAACATTTAGCTATGGCCTTCGTCAGCAAGGGACCCCATTTTATGGTAGAGAGATGTCAGCTGTGTGCTGTGATTTCCGTGCACACGAGGCTTCGCCTTCTGCCACTGGATCACAGGGCCAGGACCCGACGGAGCATGTCCTTTTGTCTCCACAAAACCACCAGGGCAGTCCCCGTTCTGTCCTAACGAGTGGCAAAACCTGTGTTAAAATCAACGGGACCAATATTTTTCCCTGCCTGTTTCCTGCGATACACGCAGCCAGGGAAAGCGTAGGTAATACTGTAAACACTGCAGTAGCCTGGTGTAAAGAAAGGCTGGCAAGACTCGGGGGATGAGTCAAAACTTAATTCATTTTTAATCCCAGGGCCGGCCGGCAGCTGCTATTCTGTTATCGCCCCTCAATATTTTGATTCCAAAAAAGGAGACTAAAAACAATAACTGCTTGGTTAGCGGCAGTTTCTTTATAAACGATATAAATAGATGAGTACTGCACTGCCCTACACCGAGAGTTTGAAAAGGGTATTTAGAAGGCTCCTTAAGTTAAATGAAGTATAAGATCTTTATTGGTTTGTGGGCTGTAAGCCCCTGTGGCAATCCAGAGACAAACCAAGACCAACAGGAAAAAAAAAAAAGTCCCCTTTGATAAATAACCTTTCCATATTAAATGCACATCAATCTGACATCAACAATTAGCTGTCAGGTGCTTGGCTTTGCTAGCAAAGGCCAATTTTCAGATTAGTGCTAATTGCAGGGCGGGCTGACACATCAACTCAGAGCCCCGGTAGCTAACGGCCCGGGTAGGAGCGGACTTCAATAGTGGGAGCAGGGGAGGGCTGAGGCTGCCTGTCTCCAGCTTGCTGGCAGTTTGACTGTAGACTAAAGTAATGGAGCTGGCAGGGTGGAATCAATTACTGGCCAATGAAGATTTTCCCACAGGTCGAGGCTTGGGAAAAAAAGGACGTTCCTGCTGCCGAGACAGCTGGCATGGACTGTCCACTGGGAAAGGAGCCTGGAGAATGAGAAAAAGAGGGACAGTTCTCGGTGATAAACTGGTGACAGACTATAAATTATGAAAAGGGGATTTGGCAGAGGATTTAGAGCTCGCTACCTCTGCTTTTCCCTCCCCCAAGATTTTAATGCCAGCCGTGTTCACTGAGTCATTCAATTATCTTAGTTAGAAAATAACAAGTGTTAAGAGAAAGGGCTCAGAATGTATTTTGCTGAGCAGGGTGCGTGCACATGTGAGCTGAGCTTTTAAAAAACCTTTAAACCAGCACTTTCCCCTCCAAGCAAACCTTCAGACTGAGTCCCCTTGATGCAAAGCTTACTAATGCCGCTGCGTCTGGTGCTCGCTCATGAGACAGTTGGATTGCTGCAGTGCTGTTTCAAAGGTCACAAAACATTTTGCCCTTTTGATCAAGTTGAAATTTCCGTCCCTGCTCCTTTCCTATGGCAGTTCACTTCGGTCCCAAAGACAACAGTAGCCGTGCAGGAGTGCAGCACCTATTTCTGTGTTTAGCTGCGTCTGGGCAGCAAAGTCAGTGATGTACTTGCTCTGAAAAACACTGTCCTTGGCTGGCAGAAAGGAATCATCAAAGCATTCGTGGCTGAGAACAACCAGCTCTTTCTGTACTGAAAACGAGATGTTTATGTTCTCAAAATTAAAATATAGGAGTTTAAGCATGCACTGAAGTGAAAGCTGTATATAAAAGACTAACAGAGATGCCGAGCTAAAGATGCTCATCTTCCTGCTCCTTTTAAATGTGTTTCCACATTAGGATGAGGGTTAAATTGTTTCTTTCTGTCTCCTTTTTTGTACTTGGAAGAGTATAGTTAGAAAAGTCAGGAGGTGACATGAAAGCACTTGTAATTTTTTGCTGTGTAACATTTATTCCCAATTTTGTGATCAGAAAACTAAGAACCTTTGGATTGTCTTTGTAGCCTCATTATAACTGAACAATATCTGTAGTGGGACTGTTGGGAGGCTGATGAATTTTTCTGGGTTTTACGTCAGTGTAACTGAAATGATGACCGTGTCTACACCAGCAAACCTGATATGGGGGTATGTGCCTGTGTGTGCACCTATATTGATGAATCTCTTTCTGCCTCTATGCACTCCAAAATAAAACATAACGAAGGCATCCAATCACCCAACAACTACCAAACTAAAGTTTATACACTATTATTTTGCAGTGCACGGTCGCACAAGGCCACTCACCCAAGAAGGGAGTCACAGCCCTGCAGTGACTGCCCCAGCCATCCAGGACCAGGGACTATTCTTCTCATTTGCCTTCTGTTTTCTAAGCCAGTATGATTTGCTTGATTCAGTTTTGTGCTTGCTTTCATGGCCCCGAGGGATAGAAATCTACTTTTTAATGAAAGCTGAGATTCTCACATAATGATTTCCATTTGGGAGCTGGGGCTTTAGGAAAAACACCCATTATCACAAGACATCAAGAAGAAAATCTCAGGAGTGTTGGCAACATTAAGTTTAGGTTAGATTTGAAAGGCTTTGTGGGAGGTTTGTAGAAAATATGACTCTGTGGTTTACATCAATTTTAACTAGATCTTTCTGAAACTTCTTTACAGTTGTATGTGTCAACAGATGGATGGAAAGGAGCTTGATTGGTACGTCAACTTGCAGGGTCTGGAGAAGGATTTCTCTTGGCTGTGCCCAAGAGCTGGGAGAAAGTACAGAAAAATCCAGCAGTCACCTGTCTCAGGCAGAGATGCTTTCTCCTTTCCACTCCTTGATGTGGCTGATCCTCCTCTCACCTGTCTTTCTCTTTTCCCCTCTATAGACACCAAAACAACTCCCACCGCCGCCCCTCAGTCATGACAGAAGAGACCAGTTCTCTCAGAGGCTTGAGGTTTGGCATTTGCACCAGCCCTGGGTTCCCACCATGCCTAAGCTCAGACAACACTGCACCATGGCCACCATAGCCACCACCACAGCCATTGCTACCATTACCACCACCACCATGGACTACAACAGACCAGCGGGAGCTAAAGCCCAGTCACTGCTTTTTACCCCAACTCTAGCTTTGGCTGGTGGTCCCTTCCCTAATTCAAATGAGTTTTTAAAGGTGGAGACTGAGGTATTTCTGCTAAGGCAGATAAGGGACAGGTGATGTTAGTGTCAGATAAGGCATTGCCTGGGGGGGGGAAGAATCCTCTCAGACCTGACCTGCCTTCTACAGTCTTTCCTGGCTCTTCCTTTCCCTCTCATGCTCTTTTGCAGCGGTACCCACATGCAGACTGGAGCAGATATAAACATGTAAAAGGGAAGTATGCATTGTTCTTGGAAGAAAGGTCATCTACTGATGTTTCCTGTGTGAAGGATGACAGTTATCATTGAGTCTTCATGGAGGGAAATCTGGATCTGGTCATTGGGGTTGAATAAGAGGCACAGTGGTGGTCCTGTTTTAGGAAACCCAGTATGTGGGTTTCATGGCAGGGTTATTCTCGAGGTGAAAGACAAGGACGACAGTTTTTAGAGGCAGCAACTGAGAACAGTTCAAACTGCTAAATTTCTAGAGTGGAGCTGGTCCATCTGAATCAAGATCTGTTTCAAAACTTTCTTTAACAGGGGAAAAAACAAAGAAGATGTAAGGATGGACTCAAATTAGAAGATACGTTGCCTAGGAATTAAAAAAGAGCGTCTGGCTGTGCTGCTTTGAGCCCAGCCTAACCTCAGCCTCATTTGTGGCATGGTGAGACAAGCAGAAGACAGTCTGAGAATGGACAAGTCCCATTGCAGGACTGTGACAGCGGCCTGAGATGCAAGGAGTGGCATTTGTGCCCTGAGGTCATGGTTTGCACAGGCATTTTCAGGCATTTTTGTGAAAGAGGTGTTTGAGGGAGTCAGATCAGAAACTACCAGCGCTGTTGAGGATCCATCAGATGACCAAGGCATGCTGAGCTATTCCCAAAACCTGGTGGTGTCCTGGCCTCAATACTGCTTTTTTCTCTTGTATTTCTGGCAAATCTGTTCTCTAAGTTGTATTAGATGTTTTTATTTTCTGAAATAATGTAGAGTCTTACCTGACCTTGCTGACAGGTCTGGAGGCTGAGCAATTTCTTCGCCAAGAGAGGCAGACTGGGCAGTACTCCTTATCGACCATGGGAGCCACAGGAGCCACTGGTCTGAACTGCAGTTTGCTTCCTCGGATTGGGCATTCCCTGGTCAGGTGTCCCACGGGGTGAGCAGCCCCGGTGCTTGTTCTGGGCTTACCTGGTGACTGTGCTACAGTGGTGCCACCCTGGTGGCAGAGAGTGCTGGCAATTAAATACCAACAAGATTGGGCCACGCCATATCTTTATAACTCAGGAACTGTCCTCTTTGGGCATGCAGGTCGAAGGGGTTTTAAGTGTGTCACACACATGTTGGCCTGGCAGCAAATTGGTTTGACCGAATGGATCAAAAATGCCCTCTTGGATGTCTCCCTCTGGGCAGTGCTGAGCCCAGCCGGGTACCTGCAGCTCCTCACCAGTGCCTAATGGCACGGTGATGATGGACTTAGTTAAATTTGGTGATGTCATGGCTGCAGAGCAATGCAGCGAGATAAAAAGAGTCAAATTCAGCTCTGACTGGTGTCTTGGCTGTGATTTTTCAGTATAATTGCTAAAGACTGTCTTCCGTTGGCTGCATCCTGTGGCCGTTGCTTGTTAAGGGAATCTCTGTGGCTTCTTCTGCTTGGTCTTGACTGTTTTGTGACTCACCATATAATAGAGTCACCTTTCTCATGTGACAAGTAACATTCAGAACAGGAGAGGGACTCATTAGTGGACGTGAATATGTGGTAGACATGGCACCAAGATATCAGAAACAAATCCAGCCATAGGCTGGTGGCTGCAACGAGAGAAAGGTGTCTGAGGGACAGGACAGCCTCTCCCCATCATTTCCGTGGTGGAAATCTCTCATTAGACATATTCAAAGTGCACTGGAAGGTGAGTAGATGGGCCAAAGCTGATTTTAGTATCAAACAGGCAATGCAGTGCTATTGTAGTGACTGTATCTTTTATTTTTATATGTGGTTCAATAAAATCCTCAGGGATAGCCTTGCTTCAACATTAGGCCTGGCTTACAGCAAAACGATAGAAGTTTTAATGACTCTTATCCAGCCTTGGAAGAGGTCAAAAAGGCCAAAGAGGAGGTGCAAAGCTCTTCCACTGGGTAAGGGAATTATTTTCATCATTTGCAGTACTATCATCTCCAAAGTCTCTGCTTGACAATTCCTCCCTCTCCCCAGAATAATTCAGAGCAACTCTGATTGCAGAAGGAAAGCCCTGAGAGCAGGTTTTCTGTGGAAGCTTCTCCGTGTCTCAGGCATGGCTCCTAGTGATAAAAGGGCAACACGTGAAGTGATCCAGAAACCCCGTAACAAGAGCTGTGGCAGATATCCATGCTCCTGGAGGCTTTTCCCACATTTTCCCCCCGCCTCCCCCAGGGAGATGGATGGGGAAGTGCTTTTGGCTGCTGGAAAGTCAGCCAAGAGGGCTACAAACCATCCCGTCACTTCTGGTTTCTTTCATGCCCCCAAACTCCTCAGGCTGAAACTGGCCACGTAGCCCCATGATGGCTGTAGCGGGGCTTGCGTGGCTCCGGGAAGCCCTGCTGGCTGTCCTCACAAACATGGCCACTCGTGGGGGGACAGGGCAACAATACCGTGGCCCAGAGGATATCTCCACCCAGAGACCTGAGCTGATTCCAATCTTGAAACGTTGAGGAAACAATTGAAAGCTTTCAGGCTTAGGTAAAAGGACTGAAAAAGACTCTGAAAACGTGGAGCGGTATGAACTAAGTGTGAGCATCCTGAACAGATCCTGTTTAAATGCTGGCACAAAAGACTTCCCTGACAGGAGCCACCCTCGCCATCCCTAGGGATGTTTTCTAGACAAAAACACAACATAAAGAAAAAAACCCACTAAAACACCCCCAAACTGCTTGCTAGCACCAGTTAGTCTCCATCTCCACAGATGGGCTTGCATGTCCCTGCTCACATCTGAAAGCCACATCCCTTCGATGTGATCCAAGCAGGCTTACACGCACATGCTGAAGCTCCTATGGTGGTGATGGCTGCGGGGTCCCCAGTTTCACCACAGCCAGTGACCTGGGACGGGGTCTGTGGTGGTGGAAACAGCTCTGAGTTTCCCTAGCTCATATACATCTTCTGACTGACTTTAGAAACTCGACTTCTGACAGAGGCTTTCCGTGCTCAGAGCCAAAATGCGAGGCATTTTGAAGGACTTACTCAAACCCGCTATGACTCATGCGAAAATAAAGCATTGCTGGATATGAAAAGACCATTTATTCTCTCTACACACAAACCCACTTTTTTTTTCCCCTCTCCACATTGTAAGTTCTTTGGGAAAGGGGACTTGTTATCGCTCTCAATTCAGGGCTTTATGACCATGTGGTATCTGATTTTCTCCCAAAAGGAAATAATGAGAAAGCATCTTTCTCCCTTTATTTCTCTTCAGCAATTCAGGCTATAAGAAGACTAAAATTATTGGGATTTTCTACTTTATGTTTCCTTATGTAAATACATAAAATATCATAACTGGGAGGGCTGAAAAGTTGTCTATGAAACATCGGTAGCTGGCAGATTAAAGCTTCATATCCTGGCTTGTCTTCTATTAATGTGTTCACCTGGTCAGACTAAAAACCATTTCAAAATAGTAATAAAATATAGAGTAAATTTGGCTTATCTCTTTTTTTTCTGTTCCACTATTTGCCTTTCATTCAGATGAAATTAAAACCTGACTGTCCAGGATGCTCCTTTGTCTTGTGCTGTCCTTCTTTAGCCAAATGTTTCTGGTATTTATTCCTTAAGCGCTCACACAACCTCTGGCATCTGCTGAAATGAGATCCAAACCTCAGCCTGCTCTATAGGGACACCAGCGTATGGCTTCGCTCATGGGACAGAATAGCAGAGGAGGTGTGCAGGGGGGCAGCGCGCCCGTCTCTGAACGCCTGATGCCACATGACGGTGCTGCTGTAAAGCACTCTCAGGAGGACTCTAGTCCAGATTTATTTTTTGCTCCTCTAAATATCATTTTAAGTCACTTCTGCTTATTTGTACAGCTTTCCCAGAGTCCTCTTTTCCCAGCTTGTTTATAGTTGGAAGGCCTTCTGCTTATTGCTCGTCCTAATCTCTTGCATCTTTACTTAGCAACGCTGAACCTATTGCCCTTGTCCCCATCTCCACTTCACTACAATTGATTTCACTTTCCTTATGGATCCTCTCTCTCTATGTGTGTTTAGCTTTTCTGTGTATTCACAATGCGTTTGCGGTTTCCAGGATCACACACATGCTTCCAGGGTTAACTCTTACCTCGCAGAAGGATCCCTTTTCCTCACACTAGCTCCAAAGCTGAAGCTGTCCCTAGCTACTCCCCCCATCAGTCTTATGTCTGAGGCAGCCGTCCTCCAGTTTGCTCCCAATTAAGGGCAGCATTCCCTTATTTTTTTTTGGCTTGTGAGGAGACCACGATGAAATTGATCACTGGGAATCAAGCTTCCATTCCTAGCCCTCCCGTGACCCAAGGGCTTCATAAGCTGTGGCACTGCGTTTCACCATGAAGCTTTCCTTCTGGCTTCCTCCCTCTGCTCCCTCCGGCCGCCACAGTTTGCCTGGACCCTTTTTTGAACCCGTTTTTGGTTTTTTTTTCTAGAAGCCCTTTTGAACCACTGATACATGTTTCCACTTTTCCTTTCCACCAGCATAAAGGCTGGCAGTGTTACATTCTTGGCATGCGTAAAAAACTTCTCCTAAATTTCTCTCTTCAGCATCTTTGGAGGTCTATACAGCACCCATCCTTACATTTCTCGACCACAATGTTTTCATAATCTCTACACTTCCTTGGCTTAGTCAAAGTATTTGCTTCCGATTTCAACCTTAACAAAAAGCTATTGCTCCCACATTTGTTTAGTTTTATACAAGAGAGGCAAACACAAGCTCTCCAGCTCTTTATATTTAAAATTCCTCAGTAATTTTCCCACTTCATCCATTTATGTCACCTGCTCTGTATAGGTATTTTAATGAAGACAATAGTGCTAGCTCAGCATTTACTGTGTGTATTCAGGTAATGTGCAGTAAAGTGTGTTGCTCGGCTTCGTTCTCCATTACAATGTATTTTCTTTGTCTGCCAACTGCTAATTGGGGAGCACTTGCCCTATCATTATTTTTTTCATTCCTTACAAATATCTAAGGTGCTAACCAGGTTGCTTTTCTGTAGTAGCAGGTAATTTATTTGTCTCCATGGAGATAAACTGTTGGCACTTCTATTCATGCTGTTTCATCATTAAAAAATACTAATTATCTCTGAAATCCTGAGGTTCTTGCCTGACTCCTCATCCTGCCCAAGATCCTTACGAAATCCTCTAAACATAAAAAACTAAAACCAGGTGTTAGATTTTTAAAAAAGGAAGAACTTTAGGGTTACTTACTAAGAATATCTTGCAGAATGAAGTCATGTAGTATGTATTTTTATTGTGTCTTTCCTCAGAAAGTGCTTTTTGAACCTTTTAAATGGCCATAATAAGTGGGAGAAGAACATCATGTATCACTGAAATGTATAACCCCAGACATAAAAGCACTGCACTTTCGAACATCTTATCTTCGTAGGCTTCCTTTTTAATGAACGGAGAGGTAAAATGAGCACATAAAATTACACTCCTGTCAGTATCTCACTATTTTCCAAAGATGGTGATCTGAGCTCCAGATTTACCCAAGGAATTTGCATCATTCCTCCAAGTTAAAAACCAGTGAGTTGTAGCATCCTGATGCCATCTTTGCGTATCTGGACAGCACAGCCAGCCTGAACTCTACGACTCATATGGTGTCTGCGCAGCGAGGAAAATTGTCTCTAAAAAGAAGGAAAGAAGACAAGGTGCTTCCACAAATCCTGCCGTGTCATTCAGTAGGTTAATTCCTCTCTGCACTCTGAAACAGGGCTGTATCTCAGCCTTACGAAAGGAAAACAATTACAGTCCGGTTTGCAGATTTGGTTGTTTTCTATTAAGTCAGCTCCTGATCTGCCCCCCTCGTGTCCCCAGAGCTTTCTGAGACATGCTGCCTGCTAGCCTTGACTTAAGCCTGGCTTGGCACTCTCTAAAACCAGGGAGTGCCTCCAGTGACTTCTGGGGACATTGGCTCCGTACTGGATTCCTCTCCATCACCACAGATGCTTTCAGAAACATGCTACAGAGCATCATGACTCTATTTCTTTTTTCCTAGAATTAACTGATTTTTGGGTTGTTTTTTTTTTTTTTTTTTTTTTTTCCCCATGGCTGCAGGAAACCTTTCTTTGGAGTAAAATATTCTCAGGGGCTTTTGGATGGCCTTCCTTTTCACTCACATCCCTGAATGAGGTTGTTGGGCAGAGGCAGCTCAGCTCTGTTGTCCTCTGCTCCGCGGTCCCGTGAGTAACCAATGAAGTGACTGATACTGCAGCCTCTCCTTATGTGCACAGACCCTTTGAAGTCACTTCAAAGGGGTTGTTTGCAAAGGGGCTGCAGGTACAGGGCGGTTAAATATGGCCAATACCGTCTCTACTGTTTAATGATTCAAACATTATTTCTTATGAGCAAACAGAGGCATTTTTTTATATTGTTGACACTGATCCTCTAGCTTAGCAAAGGGCACTCGTGCAACATTTTCTGACTCAATTTATCATCTGCCCTAGGCATTCGTTGCACTTTTCTCATCATTAGGGAAGAAATAAAAGCCATTCGCTAATCCCCAAACCACTTTGTTCCTCTATGGCCCTTCAAAGAGCAGGGCCCCTAAATGGTGATTAAGGACTCCGGAGACCTTTCTCAAGAGAGATTCCTTTCCTTCCCCATATCAGGCAGAAGGAATCAAATTCTCAAGCCGGGTAATGTTTCTTTAATTAATACCACGGGACTGAAAATAAAATAAAATAAAATAAGATAATTATATGGGGCTTTTAACCTTCTTTATAGGCTTTTTATGTTGCCTTTAAATAAAAACAACTCTCTCTACTCAGCTTGTGGATTTAGGGTGATGGTGTTAATTTGCCGGCTGAGGCAGAGATGACGGGAGTAGGAAGTTAGGCTAAGCTCTACCTGGCCTCAAAAAAAAAGGAGATCTCCTCGTGCCTTCTTTTTCTTGGCCTTGGGATGTTGTCTGCACAAAGCCAGAGGAACTTCAACCTCCCCAGTGACACGGGGACGGGAGAGGCCGGGACTTGGGCTGAAACTCGGCTGCTGGACGTGGGACTCTGCGGTGGGTACGCGGCATCTCCACAGAGCAGCTGCCCGCTGGCAGAGCCTCCTCTCCCCGGCTTGGGGTGTTTGCTGACGGACACGAACCCACAGCACCGGCAGCTGTGGCAAACACTTGGTTTTCTGCCCCCTGGGTGTGAGTTGAATTCTCTCATGTATGTGCAAAATGTGGGGAAAAATATTGGCATCTGTGGTCATTTGCACGGCTGTGAGTCAGGCGCTGGGCAGAAGTTCAGCAGAAAATACCCACCCCAAAAGTGGGAAAATGCAGAGACCTCCACTTCTATTTTACGACACTTCTATTTTTCATCTGTGTGTTCTTTCTTCTTCTCTGGAGCCCTTTCCAGTAGCATGTGCCCCATTAATACTGATTTGAGACATGACCTCTAGTTAGGAGTTTCTCCCAGGCTGGATGGTCACATTTCTTATTTTCCTTTGAGAACAGCAAAGCTTTTTTTAGCTCTGATGCTGCTGTTAGAGGCTTGGGGACACAGGTGCATGCGTGGGAGAGCCGAGGCACAGCCATGAGTTGAACACTGTTTGTTTCACTGTTAGAAGACTTTCGTCTTTTACCTCCATTCCCAACCAGAGAAAACACGGGGGTTCAGAAGAAGCCCTGTATGACAGGAATGAAATATGTTTCACGTCTTACAGCTGGCTTCAAAAGCTCAGCACGCTAGAAAACCGTGATGAGTCAGTAATACCCATGAAAGGAAAATAATTGACATGGTTCTTCTTATGCTAGTGTTTCTAGGTGTGCTTTGTTTCGAGCCTCCATTTTAGGAGAACCATGGGAAAAGCACTTTTTTAAAAGCTCCCTCCTGATACCAGTGAAACTCTGATACTCTTGTTTAAAAAAAATCATGAAGTCACTTCACAGGTAAGGGCAACGGTATTGGAGCTGTGAGGGGGCTGCAGAGCCATCACAGCTTCCATTGGGCTGGCTGGTGATTCCCAAAATGCAGCCCAGGGCCCAACACCGCCCTACCCCAGCTCAGCCTGTGTCCCAGCCCGAGGGTGTGACATGCAGAATGGGTCTTACTGGGGGCTCCAGTTTTGGTGTAGCCCTCAAGAAATGACCCCTAGGATCTTCTAGAAATCGGTGCTGTTGGTGCCCATGGGAAGAGGAGGAGGAGGAGGGCAGTTCGGCGGCAGTAAGTGAGCAGAAAAGCTTTGCTGTTATCCGTAGTGAATATCACAGAGCTTTGCCAAACCTTCTTCAAGGGACACTGGTTTGTGCCTTTCGTACAAACCACTGGCTGAACTACTAAGCTACATTGTCCTCCCAGTTCAGGCCCTCTGGTGTAAATCTGGAGTAAGCTGGTGCGAGTCAACGGAGGCTCAGCAGCGCTAACTGAGCAGAATTTGTCCCTTTATTTTTTCTCGCCCCTGGCGGATTCATCTGTCATTGGGAAGAAGCAGAAACTTATAATTAACGGAGAAGCAGGAAGGGAAAAGCAGAGTTCAAAGCCGTCTGCCAAAAGAAAACGATCCCAACCGAGTCTCCCATGATTGTGTCTGGGATGACAATCGCAGCCCAGCACTTCCAAGGACAGCTTATTGTTGTGCCGTGCTCCCTGTCCTCGGCCGCCGCTATTGTCCGCCTGCCTTGCCTGGCTTGTTGAGCTGCAAGTTGCCAACCCAAAATTAGGACTCTTCAGGGGCTAAAGGTCAACTGGCAGCTTTGGGATCTTTCAGAGGATGTGAGTTATGATGAGATCACAGAAAAGTGTTCAAACGACGTGCAATGCAGTGGCCGAATGGGTTGGCTTAGTGATAACGAACGGAGCAAAACTGGAACTGGGGGGGGG
>NW_009650064.1:12689286-12689609 GCF_000708025.1 Charadrius vociferus
GGAGAGGGGAAGGGAGGGGGCGCGCTGATCCATTCCTCCGGGTAAATTTCTACACCAGCGCCGGTCTCATTTCGTCCGTATAAAACAAGCCCAGTTTAACCTATTTAAAATGGGGTTAAAAGGGGTCATAAATCTCTACAGGAGTTGAGGATCGGCAGAAAACTCGATCTGATCTCTTTTACATCTGTTTCAGGTTCTCAGCCTTATCTGCTTCAGCTGCCTTTACTCTTTGTGGCTGCACACAAATGCCATCAGACAAAAGTCCTTTTGCCGGGGCTGAGTGGCAGGTATAGGGTGACTATACCGCGGGCGCGGCGGAGGCG
>NW_009650064.1:12690186-12692465 GCF_000708025.1 Charadrius vociferus
GGATGGGAGGGCCTGGCGGGCGGGCAGCCCCCGCAGCTGGAGGGGCCAGACTCCAAAGGGGATTTTGCTGGCTTTAACCGATACCTTTTAAGATTTGCGGGTTTTATAGCGTTTCACTGCCGCTGTGGGGAAGAATCTTAAGACTTTCCCGGCCCCCTCAGATACCAATCGCCGTCCTAATCCTTTTGATTTGCCATATACTCCGCTGGCATTTCACAAACCTGCCGTATTAATGCCTCCGAGCTGAGGGTCGAGGCGAGGAGGGGCTGGAAAACAGAAACATTTTAAGCTCTATTAGAAAGGGCAAAAAGTCAGCTGGCTTTGAAATGAACTCGCTCAGCAGGAGCGGTGGAAGCATTTCCAGGAGACAGCGGGAAGGCGTTTGTTTTCTTGGCTGGCACCGAAGCGCCGGCTCGCCGTGCCGTGCACAATGCGTGGCCTTCTGTGGGGCCATCGCCCCTCGGCGCCTGCCAGCCACCCCTCCTCGCCCTCCAGCCACCCCTCCTCGCTCGCCAGCCACCCCTCCTCGCCAGCCGCCACCCCGCCGCAGGAGGGATTTCGCTCTGCCGGGGCAGCAGCAGCTCTCTCTGCCTCCCCTTTAATCGCCTGTGTTTGCACATCTCCCCGAGGGCTGGGTGAGCAGGGGTCAGAAAATGACCATAAAAGTTTGCGTCCAGAAACCAGATTGTTTTCTTTTTTTTTTTTTTTTAATTGTTATTTTTTATTATGCAACCCACTTTTCAGGACAGTATTTTTTATTTGATTTTCCAGTGTCTCCTGCTTTGCATAATCCCTTCTCTGCCCCACTCTACTGGCAAACACTGGCCAGTCCATTTGTAATTTCTCAACCTCCAGGCTAGTCCTCATAAATAAAACGCAAGCCAAAGAGCGAGACAATGCCTGACAGTGGAGCCAGGGCTCTGCAGACTCCGCAGATCCAGAGGGCAGCTTGCCCCCAGCAACGGGGCAGGATCAGACCTTACGCTTTGTAGCTCTTGAAGTCTCAGAGGCTTAGTGCGAGGCTGATGTGTGCAGCCTGGCTGAAAACCCGAGCGGTTGGCAGCAGGGAGAGGCTGATGCTGAGCTCACACAGTTGTGGGTCCCAAACTGGGAAAGACATAGAGGTACACTATGATTTGTAGCAAGTGGCCCTGCAATATAAAAAAACAGAGCCATTTTTCTCCTGCTCTTCCCAGGGATTTACAGACTGGACTGGAGCCCTACTGTCGCCACTGGTAGGGTGCTCCCAATTAAGGCAGACCTCTGGCATCTTCACGTTTTGTCATACTGAACTGCAAACTGAAGTGAGCAGCGAATATCTTGTGCTCAGTGTGAAGGGCACACACAGGGCCACCACCCATCCCCTGCCTGCACGTCAGCCTGAGGGAGACTTCCCCGGCTTTGGGTCGTTTTACCTCCTACAGACATCACAGGTTATTGCAAAATCAGTCCTTAATTCCTTAATCAGTCTCTTTGAATGACCCAGGTCCTCAACGAACCTCCCACCAAAACTGTTCAAACTCAGTGGGGTTTGGCTGACCTGGCCTCGATGAATTATGCCCACAGCTATGGTGGCAGAGCTGCTGAGGCGGGTGGGATGGAGGAATGATGAACACTTTGAACAGCAACTGCTTCAGCTGTCTCAGCTGCAGCCAGACCAACTTCAGGATCCCTGTTCACAGCAGGATGTCCCTCAGCACCAAGATTTCGAGCTGGCTGGCACTGTGCTTGGCTACTCTACCATGACTATCCGGGTTGTCTCACCAGCATGGTTTTAGTCCAGTGTCCGATATGCAGAAGAAAGTTTAGCTGTATGGATATGTTTAGCTGTGTTGTGGCACTTGGCCTCTTGAGCCCTGGTCTGTTTATTTACTAGTGCAGACATAGTCCAGGTAGAAGTAAGCCCAGAGCTTTACAGCAGAGGTTTGCTACTCCCAGTTCACAGACAACCTGCCACACAACAGACTCTGACATTGCTTTGGGTCACAGGAAATTAAATCTCAAGACAGAGCCTGGCAGGCTCCGCAAGGAAAGTGTCCCCTGCAGTGTGCATCTTCTGCTCAGTCCCCTTGCTCACAGGCCAGCCAAGGTTGGGGAAAAACACATGAAGATGGACAGATCTTTACGTCACCTTCTGTAAGAGATGTCCGTGTTTCATAGTGTAAGGGGAGCTTTGAGCCCTGGCTGCTTGCAAGCCTCATCCACACAGGATTTCTTACCGCTTGTCCAGAATTCCTTACAGTGCTGTCTGCTACATTATTTGGGGAGGGGGCTACTTT
>NW_009650064.1:12692489-12710381 GCF_000708025.1 Charadrius vociferus
TTTTGGCAAGAGTGTAAGGATTGTTCCAGAAGTTGTTGGTAGATGGCAAACCCCAAATTCATGTGGTTTTGATATTCATACTCTGTTACACTTAGAAAATGAGAACTTGGAAGGTGCATGGGGCAGTGTTCCCCAGTTCTCTGTCTTCAAGCTCACTGGCAAAATCACTGCCTCATCTTGTCATTTTGCCAGGCCTAACCTTGCTGGAGGAGATCAACCCAACTTTCCGGTGAAGCTGGCGCAGCCTTGTGGGAGAGCAATAGGGTCGAGGTGTGCCACTCTTTGGCCAACGGCCAGGCCTCCTCCAGCTCGTGCTAACCCCTGGAAGATGTTTCTTCTTGCACACAGATGGTTTTTGTTGAAGTCTCCCAGGTCAGCCTAGGGCTCTCAGGAGGGAAGTTATCACTTTATTGTGTTGACCCCGTATATAGGACTAGAAAACCTTGTTCAGTGCTACATTACTCAAAAGTCATGACTGCAAGGAGGAGAGAGGAGGTGCTTCTCCAGCTCCTTGACTGATCTGGGGTTCGGCAGAGCTCACTTGCTGAATAACTCACTGATTCTGGTCCCTGCTGAGTAACCCTACACCAGCAGGGGTAACCCTACACCAGCAGGCACCCCTGTGAAAGGGCTGCAGGGCGAGGCAGGATTGCTTCCACCTCCTCACAGATTTAGCTAAACAGTTTGTTGTCCTGAAAAGAGAGGAACGAACTCTTCTGAAGAATCTGCTAGTAGAGAGCAGAGCATTACAGAAGACGTGTTCTTGTACAAAGCAACAAAGACTGTGAAAAAGCAAACTTTTATATCATGTAAGTTTTAAAGTCAGAAAACCTTTCATGGATTTATGAGCTGTTTTCATGGCCTTTTATGAGAGGTAACCATCGAATGAGGTAGGAACTTAGAGCTACAGATGCATTTGAACCTCAGATATCTTGACAGGTTTTGGCCTTTGGGTGAGAAGGTGCTGATGCAGTGTGGCAGGGCAGGAGGCAGCACGGGGTCCATTTGCAGTTCTGCAGAGGATGGCCAAGGCATATAGTGCAAATAAATCACCTTCTTTGAATTTCCAATGCTATCAGGGCTAAAACAGTGTAAATCCACAAACTCTGGCCATCAGGAGCATTCTGTGGAGTGTTTTGCACCAGTAAAAAAAAGTTCTTCAAAGCAGAACTCTTTCCGGAATAGGATTTTGGAGAAATAAGTGCTTCAATTTATTCAAAGTTTGTAGTGCATATGCTGTGTCAAAGTCACTGAAATATAATTTAGTTTTGATATTTTAGTTAATTTACTCTAAAACATAATTGAAATAAAATTGCTGTTAAATAAATTGTTGTGAATCTTTCCTGTGTTATCAACTTTCCAACATTTTTGAGAATTCAGATTGGAGTCTGAATGTTTAGCATTGGGGTCCTCCGAAGGTTACCCCATAACTTCAGAGAAGAGCCTCCAAATAGGAATACCAATGAACAGCATGATGTTGTCCTTCAGACAACCTGAATTTATGACAGCTTGATGAGATCCTGGCTATTCATTTACCTGGAGAACGTAACTTTTCTCCTTTTTTGCTTCATGCTTGCAATATAATTTCTCTTCTCATTCTCACGATACTTTAAGTGCTGGCAATTACGTTTTGTGTTGGGGCTGCTCCAGTTTTCATGAGAGATGCAGCAGTTCAGCTAGGGAACAACCCAGTCCTGTGACTTCTCTGCAGGACCCTCCTGTCTCACATAGCCACTGATCCCTTTCTCAGCCGAAAGCAAAACTCCGTGTGAAATGCATTGATTCAGTCACCTCAGCACACCCTTTTCTTTTCTTTTTTTTTTTTTTTTTTAACCTGAATTGCTGCCAGCTCCCAATGCAAATCATTTCAGCCCTGGTTCACAATGGAGCAGGAAGACTTTCCACTGGAAAAGCGTTCGGTTTTGAAAGCACTCGTAGCGCTGGGGAAGCTCACGGGTTGCAGCCAAGCAGGGCAAGATCACACTTCCAGGAAAGTATGACTAACCCAATTTCCACATTGACTTAGCACACAGAGTGCCCCGGTAAATATAGCACCTCAGAGGTCATAGGGATGGGGTGCCGGGGGTAGAGTTCAGTTAATTTATGGCCGGGCAGTGCAAATCAGACATGGGATTCAGCCCTTTGATGTCAACTCTCTTATCGGCACAGGCTCGCTGGGTGTGTGAGATTAGCTAGCGTGCGTTAGGAGGTTGGAGAGCAGGACCCTGTTTCCTGGGGAGGGAAAACGAGATGCTGCAGAAATGGGGCAGTGTGCCCATCAGAGCTGGTGGGCTACCGATGGAGGAAAGAGGGTCTCGGAGAGGCAGCGAGGAGGAGGTCACCAATGAAACAGCTTATCAAGGTGGACATCTGCAAATGCATGCTCCGCGAGCTGCTTAACCTGCCTTGGCCTTCAGACACCATCTACAGAGTAGCTGCAAGTGTTGACCAGCTCCTCTGCTGCTGACAACTGCAGCAGTGGCCCATGGTCCTCAACACCCATTCTTCTAGAAGTTGTTCAGGACGTTGTCTGGACACAGAAGACAAACGCCCCTCTTCTTCTGTCTGCACGCGCCACCCAAACAAGAGGTCCTGTGAAGGGGTGTGGACACAGGACCTTGAGAGACCTGAAAGAGAAGCCACGTAGTGTTGCTCTCACCTACTTAAAGCTCCTCTGATCAGTCTCAGGCAGCTGCTCTCTCCTCTTTCATTGCCCCTTTCCTCCTAACAACCCACCTGGTACTTCCTCTAAACCAGTTTCCTTGTGCGAGAGCCAATAATGAAATGTCCTGGTATTTTCAGATAAAACAAAACTATTTTTCTTTAAAATATATGGTCTATGCAGAACACAGAGTTGGGCAGTGTCTTGGCACTGCCCCTCCTTGTTGCACCTACCTGTTTTCTCCATAGCATCTCCACTAGTGATGAATGAGGACACCTCTGCCATGTACTAAAAGCTGCCTGGTGCACCACCAAGCACCCATGGGATCTCTCCTTCAGTGACAGCAGCGTGTAACATGGGAGCTACTACATCACTGTCACGTGCACTTTTCTGTAGATTTAGTTAAAAAAAAGAAAGATTCATAGGAACATCGAAAGCATTATAAGAAAAGCTTTCATCACTTCTGAATTTTGATTCCTTTCAAAGAAAAGGCTGCAGGAATTTGTGTCTGAAAGCGTTCACGTACACCTAAAAGAAACAAACAGCAGCCTTGTTATTTACCAGGTCCGAAACCCACTGGAAACTGGAGAGTGTCCCACTAAAAATACCAAAAAAGAAAAAATCTTGTGTAACGGGGGAAGCAAAGGAAGTGCAATCTAGTGATTAAGGCAGGCGCGGGACTGCCAGGAGGTCTTTCTGGCAATAGTTTTATTCCTGGCTTTACCACAGGCTTCCTGTGTGACTGGGCAGGCGCTGAAGGGCCGGACGGCGTAAGCACGTCTCGGCACACACCGGGAGCAATGCCCTGGGATCGCGGCCAAGGTGTTTGTGGGGTCAGGACTTTGCTCTTGGAGTGGCTCATGAGCTGCTCTCTCAAATCCAAGCCAAGGAGCATGGGCCATCAGATGGCCCAGTCTGGGACAGAGATCTGGGGAAGAGCCACCATGGGAAGGTTGTCCCATGCTGGAGGGGAGACAGGCATCATCTCGGCCATGGCATCACTGCCTCTGGGCGGGCTGGCTGGCCCTGCTGGGGCTTGTGCAGCTGGAACAAAGCAGGGGTTTGAGTTATGGCTTTCTGAGTCCAAATCTGTCCATCTCTGCACTCGTGGTCCCTCCTTATGTTGTCACGGTGGAGACTACTGGACTCGGGAGACTTTGTGAAGCTGCCCTCATTGAAGCACATCTTAGGGGAAAGAAGATAATGGGATTGAAATGCAGAGGATTGAGTGTGGTATAATCAAAGGGGCTTCACCTTCTGCTCTCATCACCCTCCGGCTGAGTTTCTCCTCCACGGGCAGGATGAGCGAGGCGGATGAGGGAGGGACACAGATTCAGAGGCACCGGCCGCCGTATTTATACCCATCGCACATTAAAGGTGACCGCCCTGGGGTGTCCATGTGCCCCCCCAGCAGCCGCTTCACCAGGCTCAGATAACAAACGCAGCCCCGGCTGCACAGCAGATCTGTCGCAGGGATTATCTGCTCGTTTGAAGTGAAATTTAGCTGGTCTTAATCAGAAATCTAACCGCATCAGGTTCGCATTAGCTTGTGCGGAGGTAGTAGTTTCACACGCTGACATGGTAGCAATTAAGCGAGTCGCTACTGGTTCTTACCCCAGGGTACAACTTTGTTTTGTTCCTTGCAGATTAGTGGGGCTGCGTGAGTTTCCACATAGTTTTCTTTCCTGTAGACCCTGGCTATTTCATGTTGAACCCTCTGGGACTGTTTATTAGACCACACAAACGGTAATTATTTCCCAAAGAGGCGGACAGCGTTCCAGACCTCTAGCATGGCCAGTTATAAAAAATGTTATGAATCTGAGCAAGGGAAGGGATTTCACTAAAGCCAAAGAAGCCTTAAAACTACACAAACACAGGGAATGAAATATTTTTGAACAGCAGGAACAGAAGACAAATACTCATTTCAAAATACATCATTTTGCCTTTCTTGGCATGGGAGGTGAGAGCGAGGGAGAGCTCCTCCTGGGTCCCCCTTAATTTCCTCCCTCAGCTCCTTGGCTTGGACAAAGCCACAAACCTCATCTCCTCTTCATGTAAAACCCTCCCGGGGGACCCAATTATAGCCTGGTTACCCCTCACATGAGCCCACCGGGAGAACTCACATTTATTTTAAGACTGAGGCTGAAGGCCTGACATGCGGGAAGGCGTTGGATGTGTCCCACCCTTGGAAGCAGTACTTTGTATGAAAGGAAGAAGTCCACATGGAAAAAAAGGTGAGATCCGTAAGTCACAGCCGATCAAAGCGAACACACACACAATCAATTATCTGAGCCGAAACTGAGCCCCTTGTCACTATGAGAGCAAATGCTTTTCATAAGATGAGCTGCTCTCAGATGAATTTTCAGCATGTGACAGTTTTTCATCTTGACGACCACATGCCTCTGCGGCAACTATCTTTTCCTAAACAACCCTATGTCTTGTAGACGCTGTAATGAAAGGAACGCTGTCCATTACTTTCTAGAGTTCCCTCCTACAATATTCTGAGGCAGACATGCAGGGGAGTATCTTATTCCAAACCCCTTGTGTTTCTCTTGGCGTTTGCATCAGTCAGGAGTGAAATATTTTCATGTGAATTGAGGGACAAAATTCACATCTATTACCTCAAAAATGTAAAATTCCATAGCCAAAATTTCTTTCACCTTCTAGATCAAACCGTAAAAATACAGGAAAAAGAATAACTAATGAGATAGCAATTTGCTGCCTGGTCAAAGGCAATAGATGACCACGTTCCCCCAATGTTATCTTGTTAACATAACGTTAATCTCATTAAGTCATTTCATAACAGGCTGACATTATCAATCCAAAATATATTAGGGAATCACTTATTGCAAGAGGGGATGGACCTAAGCTAACGTTGCTGTTGGATGACTTGGGCAACTCCTCTATGGTATCTGAGTCCCCTGAAAGCCGTTTGAAGAGTTGCCATTGCTCACACACAGGACTGGCCCCAGCAAGGCTTCTAGATGGGAACCCACCTACATCGGACCCTTAGCGCTCCCACAAGCACAGCGAAGCCGAGGGAAGGCCGGTATGGGTTTTCTCAGCTCTGATGTCTACATTTCAGAGGAGCTACAACAGACAAATACAAATAACACATGAAGCAAGGAGGTCAGCATTTCTAACAAGCTCAGCTCGGATCTTCGCAGCAATCGCCACAACAGCTGTTAAGTCCGTAGAGCTTTTGAACGGCAAACATTAACGCTGGCAAGCAAAGATGATGGCAAATCCAGCTGTAAGCCACCAGCTGAGGATTTTCTTGAGATAGCAAACGGCCTGCTGCAGAGACCTGACTCCTGTCACGTTTGTGGGCTCAGCAAGCGTCCTCGCCACTGCTCATGCCTCCTGGTGCGGCTGGCAGGTGAGAAGCAGCCCAGGGCCATGTAGCTCTCCTTTGCTGGTACGTACTCTTGACAGGCTGTCTTTGGCACTGCTTGGAAGAGGTGTCCACGTCAAGGCTGGATTTCCAGAACAGAGACTCAATTCTGGCTCCATTAACACCTGTGTCATCTGGAGGGGGCTGAGCTCCAGGTCAGGAAGGTCTCAGCTCCAGCAGCTGCAAGCTATACCTGGCTAGGAATCAGTTCATGTGCTTCTTATCTAAGAAGGAGCTAGCTAGCCTGCATCAAACTCGTCCTGCTACCAGCAGCAATGTGGTGGCACGAACGAGGCTTCTGGGCTAACCAGACATAGTCCTTAGTAGACTTGTCCAGATGGTGGCTGGTTCTTCACAGC
Source organism: Charadrius vociferus (assembly GCF_000708025.1). Classification (NCBI taxonomy): domain Eukaryota; kingdom Metazoa; phylum Chordata; class Aves; order Charadriiformes; family Charadriidae; genus Charadrius; species Charadrius vociferus. The sequence goes on from NW_009650064.1 coordinate 12,698,905, forward strand.
TGGAGTTACCTGTTGGCACCTCCCGCATGCCGTTACATCTAGGCTCCGTGCTGAGGAGCGCTCCTCTTCCAGCTCCATGGGATCCTGCAGGCTGTTTGTCTGTCTCTGTAATTAATAGGACTATCTCTGACATTGGCAGGGTAATGGCTGTTTTTATATTCTGGTAGCAGGTTGACTGGGAATGTGCTGTACGTTGCCTCAAGGAAGATGGTGTTCGTGTGTCTGTGCCAAGAGATTTCATGGATAACATAATAGTAATGGATTTTAATGCCCTCCTCCACAGTTTCACCAACAGAGTGAAAAGCAACATCGAGCATTTTCCGCATCAGTGCCCCCAAATCCAAACAGACTCCCTGTCTTCCTCTTGGTTTAAGTTTAGATGCTGTGTTTCTTTACAGAGACACAAGTGGCAAAGACTCCAATAAGCACTATTTCAATGGCTTTCTAAACTTATCCCATAACAGAGCAGGCGTGTTGTATTTTGTAGGGCTTACAGAGTATTAAGACAAAATCAACTGACAGTTCAAAGGAGGCTGGGAACAGAAATTCTTGTTCCATACATTATACCATTCCTGACAGCAGCTACTGCTTACATTTCTTGCTGTTTACTTTTCAAGAGGTCAACAACCAGTGTCTGCAGGGAGGGTTTGCCTGGGAGTTACAATATTCCAACTGTTTTGTTCCTTTCAGCAGCTCCCATCTTTTACTGGTCCAAGGTAATAACCTTGTTTCCATATTTTCTTTTTTTTTTTCCCCCACTGCATCTGAACTACTCTCTTAAATTATGCATATACGTTTCCCATTAGCCAACCCTCCCCTGCCTCCCCCCCCCCCACCCCCAGTATTTATGAAAAAGTATAACAATGAAGATATCGACTTCCAGTTTTGAGCCACAAGATTGATATTCCTCCAAAGTAAATACTGGCCTTGGCTGTGCCACAGTCAATATTTACCTCGAGTAAAATAAATCTTGCTGACAACCAAAACTTGAAGTCAATATTGGCTTGCTGTAATCCAGCTGGTATAAAGTAATCAGTTTCCTTTATATTACCTGAATGCTTTATGCAAATATTTTCAAGTTAAAGGTGGGCTCTGTATTCCTGTAGTTGTAAATGCGGCACTGAAACCATCCCCCATTTTCAGTCATCACAAACCTGAGAACTCTCCGAGAGAGTGTATGAAAGCTCTCCCATCTCAGCAACAATCTGCGAGTGACTGATTAACTATCTAATCTGTGTACCTACTCTGAGGCCCATTACTCCAGTGTCTAAGAGTCTTTGCAAAGAAAGAGAATATCTTTTACTAGGCCAGGTGATATAGCTGAGAAAGTGGATAAACTGGGCACACAAACCTTAGATCTAAAGATATTGACTCTTCCTAAAAAACCTGCATCTCATTTATTTCGACCATCACATCTACAGCATTATCATTGCTGCTACTACCTCTATGGAGAGAAATAACCCAGAGGGAGGTCCTAATCAGGAGGGAAATATTTTAGTACTCAAAAGAGGCATTTTTTAAAGGGATTTCATTTGGTAACCAAGCTTGAGCCACCATCTTATTTATCTGCCTTGCTGTTTATCCATTGATCGACCAGTCACAACCCACTCAGTAACGTTGAAGCCTGTTGGCCAACACCCACCGCCTTTGATAAACGACAGATTCAAACTAACTAAGATCCTATAGGTTTTATGCAAAACTGGTGAAGAAGAGGAACCTAGATCGGTCTTCCATCGGCCATGCCAGAGGAGGCCACCTGGGTAGTCAGCATGCCCGAGACTTCGTGCCCGCTGCAGTGTAGTCTGCGGGCGCAGGCAGCAGCACCATGGAGCCAACCGGCAGGTACAGATATTGGGCCAGTGTCAGGATGTAGATCACTCCATAGGTAACAAGGTTTGATTAATTCTGCTGATCATGGAAAAGCACCATTTTTTAAACTTTTGTGTGTAACCGAGTATACTGTACCAGTACACACACACAGAGAAAGTTGAAATGAGGTCGTTTGCTTAATTTGTAGTTCCAAAAGGGGTGGGCATCTTCTCAGAGCATTTTGCAATTACCATGACCAATGCACCCAGAAGCCTTTCTTTTAGCTGGAGCTATGTTGTTCTGTTGCAGTGGCTGTTGTAGGCAACTGTGGCCATGAAGTCTGAGTGAAGCTCCCTCAGGCAGCTAAACCAGTCTCAAATAGGCTTTGCATATCAGGACTGAAATCATGAGCCGCTTTCCATATTCAGTGAGAAAACAGGAAAAAGAACAGAGAGCTTCTGAATGACTCACTGAGGGGCTGGTTTTTTGTTTTGTTTTTTTTTTTTTGTCCTTGCTGGAGCTTTTTAATTTCTAAATATAAATAATGAGCTGCAAGAACTAAAAAATCATTAACTAGATTAAGTCCTGATGAAGTTTTGTAATTGTTACAGTGCACAGAGTTGCTTTGCTGGATTATTTTTCCTTTGGTTCAGGTTACTTGTGCAAAGATGTTGGTGGTCCTCACAAATCCTTAAAAGATATCTGAACGCAGCATTTGCCACTCCCTGCAGTGCAATTTTTGCCTGATTATCAATCTTTCTGGGACGTCAGTGGCTGGAACAGTTTGTGAGTTGTATTATAAAAGAAATAAATAATTGTAATGTTTAAGGCCAGCTGAAGACCACAGGTGCCAAAAGCTGCAGACTCTATAGATTGCTAGTGCTACATTAAAGCCTAGATTTCTCCTCGGTATTACTGTAGCCATTCCCAAGGAGAGAGATGCTTTCCACCAGGAAAAGGAAGACCTGACAGGACACTGCTCAGGACTATTTGCTTGTCGTGGTTGCCAAAGATATAAACCTGGGACGAAGTCAGGGGTTATTTAATGGAAATAATGAAGTTAATGGAGAGGGTTAACTGCTGGACAGGGTCCAGCAAAGGGCTACAAAGATGATTAGGGGATTGGAACATCTCTCATATGAGGAAAGGCTGAGGGACTTGGGTCTCTTTAGTCTAGAGAAAAGAAGATTGAGGGGGGATCTTATTAATACTTAGAAATACTTAAAGGGAGGATGCCAGGAGGATGGGAACAGTCTTTTTTCAGTGGTGCCCAGTGATAGAATGAGGGGTTATGGGCATAAACTTGAACATAGGAAGTTCCATCTTAACGTGAGGAGGAACTTCTTTACTTTGAGGGGAGTGGAGCCCTGGCACGGGCTGCCCAGAGAGGTTGTGGAGTCTCCCACTCTGGAGACATTCAAAACCCAACTGGACGCTGTCCTGTGCAACCTGCTGTAGGTGACCCTGCTCTGGAGGGGGGGTTGGACTAGATGATCTCCAGAGGTCCCTTCCTACCCTGACCATTCTGTGATGCTGTGATTCTGTAATGATGCACATGCGAACGCCCTCCATATTTCTATAGGGTGCCTTCCTCGCCAGTCACCTTTGTCCTGAGTAAAGCAGGCTGTGATGCAGGATGGTCTCTGCAGGTCTGTGCCTCATTAAGCTTCCCCACATTCACAGCAGGTGACCCCAACTCCAAGGCAGACTGTGCTTTGCGACCCACTGGAGCACCAGAAGTGCCTGCTCATCTGCAAAGGGCTGGGTCACCAGCTACTTCATCACATCTCTCTTGAAATTCTAGCTCCTTATCTCATCAAAAGCTAGACTGCAAATATTCTCCCAGTTTACCTTCCAAAGCAATTGGAGCTACTGCGTGAAGTGTTTGTAAATGGCAAAAGTGGTTATGAATAGAAAGCAGGATGTGCATGATGGTCTGAGGATGCCAGCTCCGAAGCCTTTTATGGTGACTCTGTAAAACACTTCTTTCCACGGTGGAAAAATTATCCAGCCTTGCCCTAGGCCAGCCAGCCAGCCTGTACCTTCAGTAATTCAAAATATTTACCTGTACCCTGAGCTGAAGAGGGTATCATGAGACAGGTAAGCCAGAAGGGGTACCCAGTCTATAAGAAAAAACAGGGTTGGGGGATGACACAAATGGCAACATCAAGTATTAATGTGATAGTCAAAGAGATGCCCTTTAAAGTGGAGCTGACTCACAGCGAAGTGTTTCACTGTTTCCAAAACCTAGGACTTGTTTTCCCCACAGAAGGACAGGAAAACCCCAAACCAAACAGACTTAGGATACTTCAATTCTCCCTGACCCAAATAAAAACAAAACAAAAGTGTAGAAATATTGGAATTTCCCAGAGGATGTAAATGTTGATTTTTACCTAGCTGCAATCCCACAACGGCAGTGCGGACTGATAGCCATTACTTTGGGCTTTCCCTTAGACATTGGCGGAGCTGTATAGGAAAGCACAGGCTATACTTACTTGAGCTGAGCCTGACTTACAGTTATTGCCAGCAAACCTCTGCTTTCATAAGGTTGTGCCCAGTGAAAGCAAAGCAAATGTAGTCTTAAACCTTCTCCTGTTTCTGGGTGAGCGCTTAGTGCTCCTCCTTCAATGTAATCGGTTGGGACCTGCCTCCTTGTGAGCACACTGGTGTCTTTGCTGAGCCTGGCAGTGACGGTAACACAGGCATTAGGCACTTGAGCTAGTTGCCCATGGTTGAAATGAGAAGAGCCCCAGGTACAAGTCTCCCTTCAGCTCTCAGCCCCCCACTTTTTTCCTCAGCCTGTGAAACTAGAGAACGTGGAGGGTCACTCTAGACCAGTGGGACAAGGACTATGGATGCCAGAAGAGCGCGTCCCCCGGGCTTGCTGCCTGAAGGAGAAGGATGGGTTTCAGCAAAGGCTGCTGATGTGACACCAGAGGTTGGTGGGACCTTGGCAGCTCCCACCGGAGGGGCTCCAGCCTGATGCCTGTGTGGGCTGCATGTAGTGCCTGCACGATCTGAGGAGGTCCCAGTGTGCTTGGCATTTGAAAAGCACCAGGGCTATGGGTAGGAGGATTTAATTGGAGATCTAAAAAAAAAAATAAAATAAAATGCAGCAAATCAAACATTGAGTCCATGGACAGATACCTGGTCTTGCCATGTGACTTGGCCTTGCTGTCACAAATAAGCAAATGCCATGACTCAGGTAATTCTCCTTCTCCCTCTCCCTCTCTCTCTCTGGGTCTCATTTTGTTTTGCAAGCCATGGCATCAGCTAGCTTTAGCCTTGCCATAAAATCTGACTCACTTCCTAAGGGCAGGCTAAAATAACCTGAGGATTCTTAAAAATGCTGCTTTTACCTTCTTAGCCACAACAGAAAGACATTGGGGATTTCTGGAGGAAAAAAAAAATAAAAAATCAGGTTTGTTAAACACAGATGAGCTGTTCTTTCCAGCCCAATTTTCTTTGACTCTATGAGTTGCTCCCTTTCAGAAGAGAAAATCCGTGCCTCTCCCGTGGCTAGCAGCATTTGACAATCAGCACTTCTTCTCTCTTCCCTGAGTGGTAAAGCTGGGGTGGAGGGCCAGGGGGGAGGGAGAGGGCTGAAAGTAAAGCAAAGAATTGTTCAGATTGCCTAGATCCCTCCAGGAAGTGATCTTTCTGCTTTTACTCCAGACACACGCCTCCCAGCTAGCCAGCAGCTCCAACTAATTAGCACACGTGATGGGAATAGGAAACAAAGTCCCAAACAATAGTAGCGTGGGAACGCAGTGTAAACTGCAATTACATAGACCTCGGCAGGAGGTGAAGACCGGCGTTTGCGGGCCGAGCAAGAGCCGGCTATTATTTTCATTCCATACTTCAAGTATATCGAGGCTGCTTCGTTTCCTTTTGTGCAGCGTTGGGGCACAACAGAAAAATGTGTTTGGGGAATTTCAGCACTTGCCAGGTCATGGGGGAGGTCACTCCACTTTTGTTGGGAGAGAGGCAGAAGAAGAAAGAGGGCAATCAAATATCCTCCTCGAGACAGCTTACAAGCACATGTCTCATGCTGTCAGGGGGCTCGGCTCCAGCGCGACACTTCCAGCTTCTTGTCTTCCTGCCAAGCTGAATATGTTCGGTATACGTTATATATGTGAGAAGTGGTCACCGCTTCCCCGGCCGACCACAGCTTTAAGACATATTATGACGGCGCTATTGTGTGGGATTAAACACATTTGCTGTGGTTTAAGCATTAAGAGTGTGTGACTGTTTGCGCTTGCTTTAGAGCACTGTCATTAATACTGACCGTGGAGGTGTTCATACAGAGCTCATCACCTAAGCAGTGCTTAGACAGTTAGGTATCGAGAACCATTGGTTTTGTAACCAGTAAACACAAGGGATTTTTATTGCAGCTACAGCAGCATGAATCAAGAGAGAGGCCTGGGTACGCATGGGAAGTTACTGCTGTAGCTGTCCTGGCGTGCTGCTTTGGTAGCTCCTGTTCCCATATAACCGAGATTATCTGGAATAAATCTTTCAGTTGGGCGCTATTTTGGAATTAAACTATTTATTTTGGAATAAATTTTCTTCTTTAAAAGCAGATGAAATGAAGGTCACTCAGAACAGCGGATCCGCACAGGGTATTGGTCTTGCGCTGCTGTACTGGTCAGCTCGGCAGGGTCCACACGTCTTGACTTTTCTGAAACCTGTAGGAATGCTGCGTTTTTTAAGGACTGTGAGCAAGAGTGAACTAAGGCATCTCACAGGAAAATACCCTCAGTGTCAGCACAAGCCATTGCTATTTTGTTACTGTGATTTCGTGGCACTTCAAAATTGGCCTGAATCTCAGAATTAACTCCTTTGTGACCCCTCAGTTTGGACTCAGAAGCCCCTCAGGTCAGATACTCATACACATTTAGATGGTTTAAGAAATAAAAGCTTCCCTAACAAAAAGTAGGTTCAGTATATAACTTTGTGCTGGCAAAATCGGAGCGGCACTTCTCTTCTGCTGTTTATTTTTATCCTGGTATTCCATAACGTAATGGAAGAGACAACTGATGATAGGATTTGATTTTGATATCCTCCAATGTCCAAACACTCTGCCTGCCTGGAATAAGGTTTCACATTCAAACCAGTCACGCTTAGTCTTTCTTTTATCTAAAGCAGACAAATCAGGTGACTTTGCCAGGATCTCCACGATGAAACCTCAGCCAAGGTCCCGGCTGCCTTGTGACAATTAAAAATCCCTGGCACTTTCTCACTCTTGTCACACATGCTAAACATCCCCTCACAGCTCATTTCTCTGCGACTGGGGGGTGTGTCTTATGCCATGGTTGTTTCCTCAGGTCTAACTTTTGCTCAGGTGGCTGATCGCTGTGGGACGGCAGGTGTCTAGTAAATGCCATAGCAGAAAGGTGTGAGGTGAAGACAAGTTATCACATGAGAGAAAGTAAAGAGACACTTCTCCAGGAGTCAGTGATCACCACGTCAAATAGGTACTACGCACCGTTTTCATTTAACTTGTCTGTCATCAAAGCTTTTAATAGCTGGTACCTTCAAAAGCAATAAAAAAAAGCTATTACTTTGATTTGCTTTATTCCAAAGTGTCCTCACCAACAGCTCAACTTTCACTTTTATTTTTGCACAATGAAATGTAGTTGTAGGAAACTTGTTAGGAAAAATGGTTTTCAATTTGCCAAAAAGTCAGGTTTTCCCCTTGAAAGAACATACTTTTAAATAAGTTTGTGGGGTGGAGCAGAAGGTTTGAGCATTGTTTTCCACCCTCTGCTTCCTAGCAAGAATGAGTAGCACACACAGAGTTTTCTCAAAGCTGCATCTTACTGGCAAAGAAAACTCAAAGTAGGTCTCAGACTGCAAAGCCTTTGGAGCAAGGGCTTTCTCTCCATACATCACCGTGTAACATGAAGCATGGTTTGAACAACTGCTCTTAAAACATTGGAGTTGCAAAACTGCACAGGAAGAATGACTAGTCAGGCTGTTCCTTGATGGACTGCAAGGATTTTGACAGCAGGAAACCAGAGCAAGTTTCTGTATGATTATTTCTCAGCCCAATTATGAGAAAAGTACTGTAGGAACAGAAGAAAACTATTTTGGCTACAAATAGTAGCCAAAATAGCTACAGCAGGCTTGCTTGAAAAAAGGTCAGGAAAAAGAAAACCATGGTTTTACTCTGTGAAATCTGGTGCAAACTGTACTCTGTGATACTGAGGAAAGAACATGGGGATAAATAAACTGCCCAGCTGTGGGGAAATTGTCACCTTGGTGGGATGCTGTCTGTAGGTGACACACACCTGTGGCCACTGTCCCCTCTACCATTTGGCAATGCTGATAGAGGCTGTCCTGCCAATAACACGTCAGTGAATTTCTTGTGTGATTCTACACAAAAGGTGCGCTCTTACACACGCGGCCATTAGATCATTTTCCTGTCATTAAGAGCAAAGGTGGCTGCAAATCAAACCAGATGCCACGCAATGCCACCCCAAGTTTTGCATCTGTTATGAGACAGCCAATAATTAACATGACCTGGTGTCTTTCCTTCTGTAGGATCTTGGCTTCCTTCAGTGCACAGGACAGACTGTGCTTTGGGAATAGAGGAGGGGATGTCTGGTGGAAGAAGCTGCTGCCTGCAAGAGCCTTGACTCAGAGGGAGGCTTGCATAGAAAGAGAAAATTGATTGGAAAGGAAATCCAGTGATAAAATAGCCAATCTGCCAGTTCCCACCTCAGACAGAGGGCTGATTGGATATAAGGTCGCTTTGCCTGTCAGCAGCTTGAATGTGCCTTCACAGATTAGCCTTGTACACAGTTATAGCCCAGGTCTGGTTTTGGAAATGAGCTGAAGCCTAATAAGGTAAATGCAAAGTCTACCTGCATTGTTCAGAGCCATCCGGGAAAGAAATCTGTCTGCACTGCTGCTGTTAATATGCTGACAGTGCCAGTCTTGCTTATTTATAGCTACACACTACTTCCAAAAAACGAGAGCTGAAAACTATGCTGCAGCAGAAATGTTGCAGCTGAGGCATTCTGCTTACAGTAAGGACTCTGATGCAAAAGTCCTGTCCTTGACCAGCTTGAAGACAGAAATGACTTGATGACCTGGATATTGCTACAGGTGCACATGAGCGTGAATATGTAATGTTTATGTTCTTCTGCTGCAGCAGTTGCTCCAGCTTTGCACAGTGGCAATATGGTAGCCCTTGGGCCAGTCCGGGCAGCAAAAGATGTTAAGAACGTGCTCTACACTGCAGCCGGGATGAATGGCCCTACCTGGAGCCTACCTCTGGCAGAAAGCACCAGGGGAGACTTGAGGTTGACCTCTAGGGTTTTGGAGTTGGAGGTACAGTGATACAGAGACACAGTGATACAGAGATACTCCAAATAAAAAAGATACTGGCAGCATATGAAGGGGTTTGAGCTGCTTCGGAATAGGTTGGTATGGAAGAACAGCTCCTCTTGGCACCTCAACTGCTGGTGCTGGGCTGGATGTTCAACGGGAGGGTCCCCACTACACATCATGCAACTGACACTACGTGGAGTAAATGGGTCGCACTGATCACACAGCGAGCTCGAATGGGAAACCCCAGTTGCCCAGGAATCTTGGAAGTGATCATGGACTGGCCAGAAGGCAAAGATTTCAGAATATCACTAGAGGAGGAGGTGATGCATGCTGAAGAGGCCCCACCGTACAATAAATTACCAGAAAATGGTAAAAAATATGCCCCGTTCACTGATGGGTCCTGTCGTACTGTAGGAAACCATCAAAGGTGGAAGGCTGCTGTGTGGAGTCCTACATGACAAGTTGCAGAAGCTGCTGAAGGACAAGGTGAATTGAGCCAGTTTGCAGAGGTGAAAGCCATCCAGCTGGCTTTGGATATTGCTGAACAAGAAAAATGGCCAGTAATTTTTCTCCGTCCTGACTCATGGATGGCGGGAAATGCTCTGTGGGGGTGGTTACAGCAATGGAAGCAGAGCAACTGGCAGCACAGAGGCAAACCCATCTGGGCTGCCCCGTTGTGGCAAGATATTGCTGCCTGGCTGGAGAATCTGTCTGTAAAAGTATGTCACATAGGTGCCTACTGTCCTGGTTGGAGCAACACAGGACTAATTGCTCTTCCAAGACTTGGGAAGGCTGCACTTTTAGAAGATTCTAATGTCTGAATTGGTGAAAGCATTTACTTTACAGCCAGCTATGGTATGTGGGCTTCAAGGTCTCAGTGTTTTTGAGCTTGCCAGGTGCAGGGATGAGGAGGAGCAAGACCTCAGCACTTGACCCAAGCTGGCCAACAGCATTATTTCATACCACAAATGTCACATTCAATATAAATCAGAAAGTTTGTTGTGAAGTGCTCTCTCTCCCTTCATGGCTGCCATCCCGAGAACTTCATGCCCCAGTGCCGGACCCCTGAGACCTTCCCTTCCTCCTGAAGCCGTAGCGCTCACGGTGTCCGACATTTGCTGTCCACTGCTGGGAGTGCACAGCTTCTAGTGATAGAATCCGCTGAGTATAATCTGTGCATATTCTGTATTGGTGTTTGGATCAATATTGGGTTTTTAGTACTATTAATGTTAATTATCTAATCTTATTCTATGAAATCTGTTTATACTTCAACCCCCGGGTTTCCTTGTTTTTCCCGATTCCTTTTCCTGGGTGGGAAGGGGTCATCAGGTGATAGAATGATTGTCTAAATGACCATAAATTGTTATGGGTTTCTCAAGCCATAACACCTATGTACCCAAGAATTGGGCCACTGAAGAATGAAATTTGATGAAAACCAGCGAAGTGCAGTGGTGATGGAACCCGAATGGGCTTCAGCAGCACAATGACGCACAGCATCTGCATGGCAGAACTCGGGGCAAGCATGCTTAGAGTGCACCCAACTTCTGAACTGGGTATCTTGATCCCAGAGATCTACAGACATGAATTTCAGTGCTCAGCTCCTGAGAAAACACCTTTTCAGTGACAGTACTGCTAACAGATCACATGAGAAGTCTAAAGAACTCTTCTGTTGCTCCTGTTCACTTCTCAAGCACTTCGATTTGATCCGTGATAACTAGTTTTGAACTGTGTCAATGGGCACCCAACAATCCACACGTTCAGCCAGAAGTCAGTAAAGAAAAATACAAGATTGGGAGCAGCAACTTCTTGCTTGCAGAGCTGATGCTGCAGCTTGATATATGCAGGGGGTGTGTGTGTGTGTGTGTGTGTGTATGACTTGGATGTTTTTTGCCTGGTTGCAATGTGAGTGCCAGAGCCACTGGTTGAATTGGGCACAGTAACCATAGTAACGGCGAGTTTCCGGGACTCGGGGTGACAGGTTGACGGGATTACTCTTCAAAGCGCTTGCTCCCTTGGGAGAGAAGACCTAAAGGAAGGGGATGGGAGTTAATTTAGTGCACGCACTAGAGCAAGGGTCAGCAGTGGCAGGTCCCTGCTGAAGGGAAGCCTGCAGCAGCAATAAACAACTCCCTTTCAGTGGGACTTTGACTAGCACCGAAATCGCCCTAGGAGGCACTCAACAAAGAAAAATGGGGGTGGGAGGGGTGGGGGTGTGCACAGAAAAAGTGACACCGCTCCCTTCTAAGGGCCAGCTGCGACCAACAGTTCCTGCCTGTTTCAAAGACCAGTCTCTGCACCGCTGTGACAACTTTACCCTCTCCTGCCATTCC
>NW_009650064.1:12710401-12712543 GCF_000708025.1 Charadrius vociferus
GCCCTGGCACGGCCAGATGTGGCTGCGGAGCCTGCATCTGGAAATGCTGAGTTGTGCCAGACCTGGAAGCGATGGGGAAGCAAGGGAGGGGGATGGGGGACGGAGGCAAGCATGTTGGTGTGTGTGACAGGAAGGGGTGTGGGGTGCAGCTGTGGGACAAAACGTTTGGATGGTGGGGAGACTGAGGCACGGGCACGGCTGTAATAAGAGATGAGCAGGTAGAAGGCAAGAGGGTGCTTGCACTGCGGCATGAGGGAGGGAGAAGGGAGTCACCACGGCGACGGAGAGGACAGGAGAGAAGGCTGTCACCTCCTAAGGTTCACGGCCTCATTGCTGTGAAGGTATCAATGGGGTCTGAAATTAAGCACTTTTTAGAAGTGCCGCCTTCTTGTGCACTGTCATTTTAATTTCCTTGGACTTTGGTGAGCAAAAGGCTGCTCTCCCATCTGCCCTTCTGGCAAGAGAGGTGCACGACAGCGCTGTCTCAACGTCTTGGTAATTTCTGGCTAATAAAACTGCCCTTTGGGCCACAGTTAACAATTAGACCAACGCTGAGGATCAGGCCCTGCCCAGTACCAGGAAAAGAGTTATTTAAAGCTGGTTTTGCTGTCTGTTCTTCGGAGTGCTGAATCGAAACCACACATGGGCAAACATTTTTTATCTTCCCACGGCAGCTGACAGCCAACTGCAATTGCTCACACGGAGGCCCAGCTACGCTCTACCTGCCTGTTCCTGTACGTCATTCAGAGAAGTCAGTGTCTACACAAGCTCTGAACGCGTCTTTGGAGGCTGCCTGGCTCCAGTCATTCACGGAGCTAAGGATGGGGGTCAGCTCCAGGATCTGACTGCTGGGAACCTGGGTGGCCAGAGCTCTACTCACAAGCAATGAATGCTTAATGCCAAGTAATTTCTTTTACAGTGTCTTCCCCCCCCCCACCATCCCCCGTCCCCCGGTATGAAAAAGATGTATACATGCCAAAATGGGAGAAGTCTCATGTGTAGTCTGCAAACCAAAAAGGCATACTTGTCACTGTGCCTTCCACTGACCTGGCTTTTGGTCCTGTAAAAGCAAGTGGTGCAGGCACAGGTATCGTACAACAAAAATACAGAGGCTGGAAAGGTGGATGTAATGGAAGTGCTGACACAAGCTTAATTATAGCACTGCAGAAAGGATAGATTTATGAAAAATGTAACATGGGAACAGCATATTTCTATCATCTGTTAGCTACTTAGAGGTGGCTGCAGGACTGCGTCTATCTTCTTAACTGCAGCTCTTTTATTACCCTTAGCCCGGTCCTTGCTTCCATTTCCCTTCCCACCAGAGATGTTTTGCAAAAACATGGGCAGCTGCATGAAATCTGGAGCAAACCTGTGCCAGGAACTTTTACCTAAACCAGTGGGAGGCTGAAAGCAGCTATTCCCGGGTCTTGAAATGGGAAACCCGGGCTCATCGATCCTCTGCTGTCACACTGTGCACATCTTAGTTATCCTCCAGCCCCTTCCATTGCGAAACACAGAAGTGGCAACGTAGAAAAGGAGCCTTAGCTGAAAAGCTGCATGTAAATGAAAATTTAATTATTATGAAGCCACCTCAAAGAGCACGCCCGCGTCTCGCCTGCCCCCATTTTGCCAGCACCCCAGCCTGAGAAAGCTGGCAGAATGCAGAGGACTGGTGCTGGAGAACGTGGCAGTTTTGCGGAATATGGCGCAGGGCCTTGCCGAGCGCAGAGCAGCACGCGCTCCCCACGCGACGCCGCGCGCACCCCACGCGACACCCACATTTCCCGCCATCCCTTCTTCCTCACCAACAACCGCACAGCAAAGCGCGTTTGCCTCCAGCAGCTGAAAAACTGTCCCTGCTCCTCCTCGCCTCTGAAATACAGCGGGGGACACAAGGAAAGGGTTCGGGGGGTGGATTCACCATTTAGAAAGGTGCTGTCTAGAGAGACGCCGTGATTTTCGTTGAAGGAAAAAAAGAAACAACCCCAAACCCCTAAGTTTAAGGCTCCTGCACTATGGGGCTTTAACCACCCATTTTACTCATTTTTTCGAAGGAGGGCAAACTGCTCCCGCTCGGGCTCCCCCTCCTCCTCACTCAGCCTGCCTCGGGGAAGCGCCCCGACGCCGCGCCGGCCACGGACG
>NW_009650064.1:12713602-12717311 GCF_000708025.1 Charadrius vociferus
GGTAGCGCCCGGTGACCCCTCCGCATTGCCTCCCCCCCTCCCCGTTCCCAGGAGGAAGGGTCACCCCTCTTCTACCTCTCTGCTTCTTCCTCAAAACTCTCGTTCCTCCCCTTCTCTCCTAGGGATCAGCCAAGCTGGAAAAAGCAGAGATTCTGCAGATGACCGTCGATCACCTGAAAATGCTGCATACTGCAGGAGGGAAAGGTAAAGTTTCGTGCCTGGCAGAGGGTCGGCAGCGAGAGGAGCGCCTTCCCTTCCATCTGCTGTGCGGGGCGCTGGGGGAGCGCTCGGAGGAAAGCGAATGGAAACTCTCTTCTGTTTCGTTAGGAATTTGGGACTTTCTTCTGCTTGACAAGATTTGCGGCATCGCTATAGCGCGGGAACGTTTTACAGCGCTAGCTCCGGGTTGTTGTAGGGGGAGAGTGACTGCAAGTCTCTCTAGCAATGTGTCAGCGCTGTGAAGGGAATCTGGCAACTCGGAAGACACAAAGTTTTTGTTGCTGTCAAGTGTTTGTTTCTCTAACTTTCTGAAAGTTCAGAACAGAAACTAGAAAAAAAACCACAGGCTGAAATGAGTAGTGAAGAGAATTAGGAGAAATGGTGAAATGCGCTTTTGGGAAAAAAGTGCGTTGCCTGCAGAAGTACCCTCTGATAAGTTAGGACTTGTGTTTCTAATGAATTTCACTGCGCTGTGGTTTTCCTTGCGCTGGGGAGACATGAAAAGAACAAAAGTACTTTCCTCCAGTGGCAGTGTGCAATTTCAGTTTAAAAATGGCAGTCTGTGACTGGTCTTGGGACTTGCAGCATCACAGCACAGATATAAAAGAAAAGCTTGTTAGACAAAAAAAAAAAAAGGAAAAAAAAAAAGCAGCTTGGCAGCTAATCTATGTTTGGGAATACTAACCACATCCCAGTGAAATATGCTTATAGGGGAGGGTGGAGTGGGGAGGCTACATGTAGACAATGACTAGAAAACAGCATCTTAAGACTCCATTCTTTGTTATTTTCTCTTAGGTTATTTTGATGCACATGCTTTGGCTATGGACTATCGGAGTCTAGGGTTTCGAGAGTGCCTGGCCGAAGTTGCTCGATACCTTAGTATTATAGAGGGTCTGGATGCCTCCGATCCTCTGCGAGTTCGACTTGTGTCTCATCTCAATAACTACGCCTCTCAACGGGAAGCAGCAAGTAGTGCACACACTGGCATTGGACACATTCCTTGGGGCAGTGCCTTTGGACATCATCATCACATATCTCACCCGTTGCTGCTGGCTCAAAATGGGCCTGGTAATACCAGTACTTCAGCATCTTCCACAGAACCACATCACCAGACCAGAATTGCTGCCCCACATGCTGAAACTTCCTCACTCAGAGTGCCCCCAAATGGCAGCGTTGGACCAGTGCTCCCCGTGGTCACATCTACTACCAAACTGTCTCCTCCTCTTCTCTCCTCCATGGCGTCTCTGTCTGCGTTCCCCTTTTCGTTCGGCTCCTTCCATCTGCTGTCCCCCAACGTGCTGAGCCCGTCTACAGCAACGCCGTCAGCAACCCTTAGCAAACCATACAGACCCTGGGGGACTGAGATTGGAGCCTTCTAAGAACTAACTCTTTAGTAAGGGTGGGGAAGCCTACAAACCTAGCTGAGCTGGGTTATGCCACACTTAAAATTGAAGTTCTTAATAACGGGGACAAAGGTACAGCTTCACCTTAACTAAGTTTGTCTAAAAAACTGTCTCTTTGGATTTTTCCTTTTGTTTTCTACGTTTTTGTATTAGCATTTTTTTTTTTTTAGTAGTTGCTGAAGTTGTCCAAAAATAAAATTACAATAGTGGTTGTTAACACTTGTGTTAGATCTGTGCTGAGCATTTAAATCACTTTTGTAAACAGTTTGTTTCAAATGTTTCATTTTTCCTGAGTACATCAGACTGCCTTTTTATGAAGAGATATCACATATTATTGTTTGCAACGGCCTAGTTTAGTTATTAATTTTTCCAAGACCACCCTTCTCAGCATTAACAAGCTGTGTTTTTGTTAGTATTTTGACCTTGAGATGTTCTATAAAGAATTACTCTTTTTGTAAACTATATTTGAGTCTTATATTTCTGAACAAAGCGTTGACAAATCAGATGGACCAGCTTGATCAGCTTTATTTCAGAGCCCAATTTCTATTTCTTCTGCAGTGGTTTGGTCTATTTGGTGGTCTTATTCTAGTCCCTAGTGGACATTTGCTCACATCTCAGAACCACTACGCTATTTCTCCCACCGAAAGGAGCAGTATGCTTCAGAGCAGACTAGAGTGGGGAGGGTGCAAAAGCCAAATTACACACTATATCAGTGGTGGGTTTAGTTGCTGGAGAAGTGAAAGGAGGGGAAAAAAAGGTTGTCATTGTCACCTGCAGTGGTGGTCTTCCAGCCAGAGCCAGCCATATGCATGCTCATTTCTTAGGGCCAGATTCTGCTTTGTGTTCCAGTGGAATAATTGTTCTGTTACCCTGTATTCTTGGGTAACTGAGAGCAGGTTATTTCCCTCTGTGAGCTTCAAATTTGCACCTGAAAGGAGTGATGCTGGTATTTAAGTAGCTAACGGAATGGTGCAGTGGGAACCCGTTCAGTGCACAGTCTTGTTGCTTGACAGATGTATCCTAACTGATGGCTTTTTCTGTTGGGTTTTACTTTCAGGTGCAGTTCAGTGCCACTCCTCATTTTGGAAGGGCTCTGCTGCATTCTTGTGCGTGTGAGAGTGTGTGTGTACATGTGTATTTTGGTTGATTTCATGAGAATCTTAATCTGAACAGGTTTATCTAGTGAGTTCCACTGGACGGGGTTTGACTGCTCTTGTATTTGTGTTGTGGCTAAATAAAGGAGAAAGAACGAAGTATTTTAAATGACATGTTTGTCTGATATATACATCATTGGAGAATTCTGTGCCTGTGGGTATCAATGGGACAATTGCTCCTTAGTCCTGCTGTGGGCTTTTGCATTTAATTTTTTCTCAAATATTGTGGCATACTTAGCTACACTAGCTGGGTACATAAAGAACTGCGGTGCCTCAGAATAACAGTCGAGGGAAGGAAAATGTAGGATACTTTTTGTGTGTCACTTTTACTTGCCTGGCAGCAAAGACTCCAGGGTTACTGCTAAGGAAGAGGTTAAAACTGCACTGCACCTGAATATTCTTACTGATTTGTATTAATATTAAGAAGTCATCCTCTTTGCAAATGCGAAGTCCTTTCCTGTCTAACTCATGGAATCTGTCCTATAGCTCTGTAATGAAGTTTTATTCCTAACATTCTGGTTTAGCTCACGTTCAGTGCATTAGTGCAGAATCTACCCAAGGTCTCTGACTAAGCCTATTTTGTTAATGAGTGGTATTACACTTTTTTTTTTTTAAAGTACCAACCTGACAGGTTTACACATAGGTAGGTCTTCTCCAGATACGGTCTCTCTTCTCCAGATACGGTCTGTCCTACCTGCAAATCTCTACCTGCAGAACATCAACAACTCCTCCTGGAAGTACCTCACTTCTTTCCCGTGCATTGGAATTTATAGTACACTTGTGTTGGTAAACGACACATCCTTGTCTGGATTTAGCTCTGCCAGAACAGCAGAAAGAGCTTGGCCCTGTGGGAGACGAGAGCTTTGTTTAAAGAGGGGCTCTCGGGCCAATTAAGGAGTGGCATTGATGAGAGGCTTTCTTGGAAGATGGATG
>NW_009650064.1:12717358-12734658 GCF_000708025.1 Charadrius vociferus
TCTTCCCTAGGCTGTAGAAGACCACTGCTAGAAATGAAACGCAAACCACTGTGGGAGCTAGAAATACATAGGTGTTGTTGAGGAGACATTATAGACCATAGTAGTTCATGTAGAAACATGAAATGAGGCTGTAAAATTCCAAATCCAGTTTCCTTTTCACAGTGTGTATTGTCTCCTGTTTAATTATGTTCTGCCCTGTCCCTAATAGGTTTTTATACCAAATTAACAGCTTCTACCTAGAAGATTGCTATAGTGCATGCAAATATTCTTTAGATCTTTTAATAAATGGCAATGCTTCTCAGCCTTTTAATGGTTATTTCATTGACATTCAAATGACTTTGCCGGCCTCTAAATAGCTGGCTCTTTTGTGTAGAAAGACCCCTATAATTATTTTTGTCCCACTGTCCTACTCTTGAATGGACTTCAGAAGCAGAGAGTGCAATAAAAGTTTAGCTGCTGGTGTTTGTCTCTATATCCGCTGTCTTCTCTTTCCATTACCAATGGCAAAGGCATTAATGAAAAGTACTAATTTTATTCAACTTTTGCAGTAAATCTATACTAATTCTTAGAGACTCAAAATCTTCTGATTGTTATCATAGAAAAAGATGAACAAATTCTCGGAACTTAAAAAAATTAGTCATTCAAATGGGAAAAGCATGGTCCAGAAGCTGACGCACCAGGGTTGGAAGTCCAGGGCTGTATTACTACTTGTGCTGCTAACTTAGTAAATCATGCTTGGCAATCACTTAATCTGTATCTGTTTCATCAGCTGTGAAAAAGGGATAGCCGTGCTTGTTCTGCTTTCATCAAGAGGCAGCGGTAGCTGGAAATCTTCTATATGAATGACAAATGCTGCCATTTCTCAAAAATGACGGTTCTGAGATGTTCTGCTTTTTTTCTTTCCTATAGGGTGCTAGGGTTCTAAAGACAAACTGAAAAAGGCAAAATAAGCTTGCTTCTATAGACAACAGATATCTCCTGACCCCAGAACATTTACTTGTTTACCCTATTGCAAAAGAGCAATTCAGGAGCACAAGCTTAACCCGAGGGATGGCAGAGAAGAAAGGAAATGCATATGTGACTTGATCCCATGACCCCCCAACTACCTTCGAGTGCTTTGGATGAACTGTGTCTGTCTGGAAATCCTCAGGCTAAAGCTTTGTGTGGGATGTAAGATGATGTGGTATTTCACAGAAGCTAGTATTATCTTCCTTTATCAAGGAAGCTGGATTTGAGCGCAGAAGAAATTTCAGAGGCTGGTAAATACTGCATAAAACCAGACACAAACCTTTGGAAATCCATTCTGTGCTTTGGCATAAAGGAACGGCTCATGAAAGTGACATTTTTTAGCTTTTGGAAAGAAGCTGTCAGCAGTTCTTAAGACAGTTTCTGTTCAGCGCTGCTGTCTTAACACTAGTAGCATGACAGAGTTTATTAGGATCATGCTGCAAACCCCATGAATCCCGGCGATTGCTCTCTTCACTCACACATCAGCAGGTGAGTCCCCAGGTGACAAGAACCTTCCTCGGCTATCGCATAGCGGTGGGAAGCCTGCCAGTTTTGGTGTTTTTTTTTTTTTTTAAGCAACAAACAAGCCCAAGCGAGCACGGATAAACTGAAATCCTTCTTCCTGTTTTATATTGTGCGCATATTCACAAACGCTTCTTGCCAGAAAGTCCCCGTTTGGATTGTAGTGTACCCTATACAGAGCTGGAAGTCTGCAGTGAATAATGTGGAGGTCATGGGCTTTGCGCTGGAAGGCAACAAAAATGATTTATGAAGCTATTTTCAGAGGCCTTACGTGAAAGGTTGTAGAGATGGGTTGTGGTACTGGTGACTCAGGATGCTAAGGCACGGATATGTCCGTGTATGAACCAGCCTACCCGGCCTTGCAGAGCAGCGTGCGCTTTGCCTGTAACTGAATGCCTCTCTCTCCACTTGCCCAGCTTATAAATAAAAAGGAGAACCGTCCCTTTATTCTGGAGCCAGAAGATGCAGGCATTGACTCATGCTTGCAATATATTAGCTTGACTTGTGGTAATGAATGTTGAAATGCCAATGCCTAGGAAGATACAGATACTTGAAGGTGCCTTTGGGAGTCTGAACTGTTCATTTAGTGAAAGCTTTTATTAAGGAAGTGCTTGGGTATTGTATGCTGTTCTCTCTTATTCCAGATAGTCCCATGCATTTTTTTTTCTCTAGCAAATTCTTATTCATACAGCTTGAGGGAGTGGACCAAACTGCCTTGCTTTGACCTGTGCTGTGTGCAGCCAGCCCAAGCCTTCCCAGCAGAGCAAAGTTCATAGACAGAGGTTCTCTTCCATCTGTTTTTACTTTTTACTTCAACACATCATGTAACACAGCTGTATAATGCAGGAGGGGCTTATCTAAGTGCTCAAAGCAGCTGAGCACTAGGGGCATTTTGCCCTGCTTGTACAGCCCTTAACCACATTAGACTGCTTGGACCTTTTCAGAGTCTTTTACCAGGCTGCTTTCTTCAGGAGAAGCCTCCTGGAAAGGAAGGGAGGACAGCTGGAGCCAGTTCTTCACATCTTCTGCACTTCTGCTCGTTGGGGCAGCCTCAGCACAGGGAGACCTCTGCAAACCACTCTCTTCTCTCTGCATTGGGAAAGGCTTCTGGGAGCTTTCCACGTGGCTTGTGTTTCTCCAAGGTAAGCTGTAAAATCTAGGCACAGACAGTAGTAACAGGTTAAACACTGATGGTATGTGCATTCCTCTGTTTTGCGCTGCTTTCACAGAAGAAAGGGTGTTGGAGTAGAAAAGTTGGTGGAATGACTCTGTGAGAGAACGGCAGGGAGCAGGAAGGAAAGCGGATGTGCAGGATCAGAGGAAAACTGAGGCTGTGAACAGATGAATGACGAGTTGCATTGTTTGCACTGCCTGTTGCAAAGATATGGAAATGACTGATGTCAGATGACTAAATAAGCTGCATGCAAGTATGGAAAGGATTCAAAGTGGGGAAGGTATTCATAATTTTGCTCAGTAAGCCAGAATCAGATGAGCAACATGCAAAGACTGAGGCACAAAATTTAAAACCAGTAAGGTGCTGAAACAAATGTGTGTGAACGTCTTCATTGAATTTGATAGGTCATCTCACTGGCTAAGGCAGAACTAGGGCTCAGACGGACTATTGCCAGCTGTAAGAATGCAGCACAGCATGATTTACTGTTTGCATCTGTACAATCTGGTCAAGTGACTGTAGGGAAGTCGAGGAATTAAAGCATAGTCTGTCCACAAGCAGAGGCTTCTTACCCAATTTAACAGATAATTTGATACATCAGGATAACTGATAGGAAATCCTAATGACTGACAGCTGTTTCCACAAATGGCTCAGCCTTTATCAGCAGCTACCACCTAGCTGCTGGTGCAGCTGCTTAGCTCCTGGGTTTTGGTATGGTGGTTTTGGGTATGTGTTAGTCATCTACATAGGTATGAGGTCTCCTTCGCCATCAGGTGAGTAGAGCAGGTGCATGTTCAGACTAGTAGTGGAAAACTAGCTCTTCTGGTGAAAGGGAGTACGGAGCCCACTTCTGAGATAAGGAACATCTGGTAGAGAGAACACAGAGTCGCTAACTTGCTTTGCATTATACATCTGCTATTGATAGTGCAGCTAGCTTGGTAATACTGCTTCTTATTACCACCAAGCCTGTCTTCTTTAACAGAGAGGCCATTTCAGAGGCTGAATTTCAATATCAAAAGATGAAATGAGAATAATTGTCATCTGTTTTTGTTCAGCAACGGTTGTGTAAAAGTTTGTGGGATTGGATAGGGATATGTAGCAACGGGAACTGAAGCGTGTGCTGTAGGAACCCTTTTACATGCTGCGCAGCAGGTAGATCTATTTTTTACTTCATCAGGAAAACATCAATGTGATTGAACAATGTTCCCTGTATAATGTAGATGCCTAACTGTCTGTAGATTGCCCCTTTGAATTTCTCTGGGATTCATTGCGTCTTCTGTTAAGAGGAAATTATCAACAACAAGAGGAAATCCTGTACTAGTACTGAATAGTCCTTATTTTAAAGGTACTTCCCTTCTTGTGGGAATTGTATATAAGCAGAACAACACTCCATAAAACAGACGAATTATTTTAGAAAGAGACGGTTCAGCCTTTTATTTAAAAGGTCTGACGTTATCGTACATAAGAAAATCAATTGTTAGAGTGGATGACATTCTTCCACAAGCTGCCTGTGCTTCCCAAAGGTGGGGCAAAGTTGAAGGCATTGGTAACAGGAAGCTCAGGCTCCTTAGAGACTTTTGTGTTTTCTGGAGCACGCAATGACAAAATTACTCTTTTTCTTCCCCAAAATAGCACCAGGAATAATAAGGATTAAACTTTACCCTGTTAAGAACTGAAATAGGTAGAGATGCAAATGGTGCACATACCTGTTGGACAAAAACAAACATGTTGGCGTGGGCAGGGGTAAGGCACATTAGTCAGTGGTGTGTTGTGAAGGCCACGCAAGCAGAAAGAGCAGCTCTTTTGAAGACAAACCCTTCCCTTCCATTAGGTTTCTGAATCCTGTGCCCTCTGTACTTCAATTCCATCTGCACAGATGTCTTCCACCCCATAAACCGGTATGGGTTGAGCAAGAGGCAGGTACAGCCCTCACCTGAAGCCAGGGGCTGCACTGCCACATGGCCACAGCAGGGTCCCAAGATTTGGGGCACCAAGCACACTGATAGGTGTGATTGTAGATCTAAAGTCAAATGGTTGTCACTTCCTTACCTGTTAAATTCATGCCTGTTTCAAAGGAGAGGGTTCAAATCCCATGGACTGCCCCAACCCAACCAGCCATGAAACTGTGAGAGCCCTGAATGAGTCAGACACTCATTGAAAGAAGTTAAAGCAAAATTTGTTATGGGGCTTTAAAAGTCTTGGGGTTGTTGTTGTTTTACGCAAAGATTGTCTAATTTCTATCTCCTCTCTGGGCAGTCAGAAGGCCCCCTGCTTCTTCATGGTGCCGACAGAGGTCTGCAGGACTCTCTACACAGCCCCCTCAGGCCTGACCTCATCCTGCCAGTTAGCAGACTGAAGCCTTATTTTCCGCCCCTGCAGCACAGCAACATCCCAGGCTGAAAGTGCAGCTTCAGTGGCAGGGCTGGCTGAGAGCCACAGGGGCCCAAGACTGGGAATTCCCATGGTCTGCCCTCAGGGACAAAGCTGAAGGAGTGACTCATCAGGTTTCCGGGTAGAAAAATCCTTGCCTTTTTTTTTTTTTTTTTTTTTTTTTAACAGCATCAATATCCTCATAACGTGCTAGCCAGACAGTCTGACTTTCTGCGTTTTTTAAGCAGACAGAGGGAGCAACAGTGAAATTATTCTTTAGCTTTCATTTTGGCTGTATACTTTCTAGCTAGTATACTTCTAGCTGTCCTCTGCTAGGAAGTGCAGCCTTCCCTCCATACTATTTTCATTGCCTGGTGTGAGACAGAACCCCAGTCTGTACCAAACAGTTGCTGAGAAAGCTGTGATTCAAGCTTTATATAATGAAATACTTTTTATATCAGAGTCTATTGGGAAACAGCCTGTTCAGCTCAGCTATCTGCATTGCATTAACTTTTATAACCCAAAACTCCCATCAGAAAGGAAATTTTTATATGATTGTATTTGACATGTCTCAAACAAGGTTCCTTTAACAACTATGTCTGACTGACTGAAAAAGGCTAGAGAAGACTTTGCCAGGGGCTAGTGCCACCTCAGATTTAATTTTTTGGCGACAGTGTCTGTTCCTCGTTCATTTGTACTAGGGGAACTGTTGCAACACTGCTGTTAATCCTGTGGGACAGTGAGAGATGATGAAGATAAATTTGTATACTGAACTTGTACCCAGCATCTTGCCCCACTTTGTTCCAAGATCGCAGAAGTTGGAGGATGAAGTGTGTTCCAGGGGAGTGGGTAGGGCACAGGGGGAAAGTTGAGACCCCTTTTATGTTGAAGCCTGACTGTAAAGAGGAGATTTCTATTAATAAGCATCCTTCTCTCTATCCCCAGGGCTTTTCAGTCTCAGCACTACTATGTTTGCTCCCCCAAAGTTAAGTTGATACATGCAGTGACCTGTGGAGGTGTAGCACTACGTTCTGGGTGGGGGGGTGGGACTCAGAAAGTTGAAAATCAAATAGTTGATTGAGTTGCTTGGCTGAGGTCTTTCAAACTGGGTTGGTTTTTTGTTTTTTTTTTTTTCTTCACGACTTCTGCAGCAGTTCCTGGATTCAAAACACAGCTGCTCCGGACTTTATGGAAGCCACAGAGGGTGGGTGAGTACTTCTTCACATCAGACTGAGCTACTTGCCACATCAGAGTTTCAGGCAGAGGAGCACCTGGAACATTTAGGAAGACTTTTTGTAGTCTCCTACAGCACTTAAGCAAATGGAAGCAAAAAAAAAAAAGAAAATCCAGTTTCCACAGTACCCTTCAGTACCCTTAATTGTAAGATGTAAGACTGTATTTCACACTCAAAGTCTCCTAACACATTCAACTATTTCAGCAACAACTAGGCCCCTTCACTACTCCCTGATGAAAGAAAATCCAGCCAGTGGTTGGAATGAAACAGATTTCTTAGGCAAAATGAATACTCCCCTTAGATGTGTTTTTGTGTGTTTGACTTCACAACTCAACATTGTATTTTTAACAGTCTTTTGTGTATAATATAGTAGGCCTTAAATAAATTATTTGAAGGCATGGCTTCCCTTATGATGTCTCAGATCGTAACGTGTATGGTTCATCAGTAGGGCTGAAGGTCTTGGATTTGCTACTTCAACTGGGAGGGATAATTGGTGACACATGTAGGTTATCTTCATGTGGAGCAGATCTAGAGAAGAGTGGGTTTAAGGAGGAGAAAAGTATCCATTTGAGGAGCTCTGGGGGGGGGGTGGTGGTGGTGGTGGGGACTGCACAGCTGGAGGCTCTGTTGAGATGGCACAGATTGCCAGCGTGGTGCTGGGTCGCAGCAGGGACATGGTGCAAGCTGGGATCCCAGTGGAAAATCATGCAGTGACAAAAATGTCTCAGAGGTGAAAACTGGCAGTTAGAGTGCAGCTTTGGGAGGAGTTAAAGGCATGAAAGGAAACTGGTTGGGACTGTGGAAAGAGCTTAGGACTCAGGAAAGACTCGTGTGAAGGGAGAGGATACTCCTCTCAATCCTCCTCATTTACCAGCTATGTCACGGTGTTTGCCAACACTGCGTGACTCATCAGTAACTGGGACACGAGAGGCAGCATCACCATCAGTTGGGCTGGACCTGTATTCCAACTGAAATTGCCTCTATTCATGAAACGAACATAATTACCTGGATGAGAAGCTGGCAATAAAACATGGCTCCTTTTGCATAAAGTGGCTCAGAACCTGAATTGCTGCAGACACAGCTGTGCTCTTACAGTCTTCCCTGGGCACAAGCAGTACTGTAGCAGATTATTTTTGCCCTGACTAATTGCTTGCTTCCCTTCTGTTGCTTCTCTAATTCTACTGCCCGATACCAGGAACAATCACAAATGCGTAGCACTGAAACAACTAGATGCTTCAGCAAAGCATTTGTCCTTACGCAGTTGCTTCAAATGGCTAATCTGTGCCTTGGAGTGATGGCGAGACCTTTTCAAGAAATTAAGAAGGAGCCCTTAAAACCTTGGGCAAGTGGTCTCTTCATGATGACATCAGGAAAGAAAACGTAATTTGGACAGGAGGTTTGTTGAGAGATCCTTTGTAAGGAGAGAAAGACTAAATCTCTTTAGAGCAGGTAGAAAAACTCTTTTCTGGAGGACATACAAAAATGTGTCAGTTATGTCTCTCCATAGGGACTGTACAGCAAACACATTACAGGTTAGTGTCTCTGGAAAGATTTTGGTTTATGCTTTGGCTTTCACAAGACGGAGGAGGGAGGCTGTGAGGCAGCAGAGCAATTGATGTATTCAGTGGTGTGGCCCATGGGAGCGAAGGAGCGCTGTTTGGGGCGGGGGTGTTGGCCACACAATAGTGATGGAGCTGTTTGGGAAATGCTTTCATACAATTTTATGAGAGAGAGAAAATAGGCGCCTATAGAAATAGCTTTTACAGCTCTGTTGATTTAAAAGAGAATGAGAGAGCAATGAGAGTGCTTTTGTTCCAGCGGAGGACTTTATAGCATGTATTGTCTCCTGACATCTCTGTGGCTTTCTGCAGGTTGGGGCACCGTGGGCTGACTCCCCTTGGTTTTCCTTCCTGACCCTCTAATGCCAGCAACAGTGGCTGGGCTCAGTTCTGACGTGTAGGGCACAAAGTAAGGAGGATTTCCTTCAAAAATCAAACCAAACCAACCAACCAAAAAACCTGTGCTGAGGTTTGGCACGATGGATAAAAATTAGAATTTTCACCCTGCTGTATTCACAAGGATGAGATCCCCGTTGCCGTCCAAAAGTGCCGTTTCCTCCTGGCACCTGTGAGATCAAGTGTGACGTGGTCAAAACTGCAAAATAATTATTTCAGTGCCACTGAGCACTGAGAGGTCCCTTACAGAAAGTGTCAGAAAATATCCTTCTGCTCTGGAGCTGTACTGGCATCTCTGTGGAGTGAGAGCGTTACCCTCCTGCAAATGCCTGTTCCAGATGAGAGGTTATGCTTATGCTCTGGTGAAATAGTCACAGTTTGAATTAACTGTTATTAAAAAATGAGAAAATAGTACTGGGAAGCTGAGTCTGAAAAGTGAAATGCAGTGGGTACACAGAACTGTCAGAGTCCCACAGGCTCACATACAACCATACCTAAAAAGTAACAGCAGTTGCAGGCATTGCTGCAATTCCTCCCTCCGGGTCCCTGAACTTCCTTCCACAATCTCAGAGATAACCCAGGCTGTGCATCACATACAAAGGATGACACAGTGTGACTGTAATGACACACATACCTCTAAGGTGTCCTGATGAGCAGAGAAGGATCAGTGTTAACACTTTTTTCCTAACAGATGTTTCATTATGGACAAATTGTTGAAGAAGTGAGATATGATTCAAACCACATACACTGCTGGTATCAAAAAACAAACCAGATCACTTTGACTTTTACAAAGTAGTGATGCCTTGACTAGGGATGAAACCTGCTGGAAAAGCTGGGTTTGTGCTGGCTGGAGGATTTGCATCAGTGATGCCTCTTGTGTTGCTGAACTGTTAGAAAGTAAACCCACGGTTCTGGGAGGGAATGTTTGCCATCTACTTCCCTCTGTTGACTGAGTTACTGAAGTGCACTAAACTTGGGTAAACTGAAGGCAAACCTCACAGACAATAAAGTGGGGTTGAAAGGCAGACAATAGGCCAGATTCCTGGCATTGGTGAGCTGGTGGAGCTTTGCTCAAAATAGTGCAGTGGCTGAGGATTGGCCCACTTTGCTCTTAGTTTAAGCAGCCCCCTTTACATAAGACCATGCTCTTAAAAAGAAAAAGACTGCCTTAATGTGTACACACTTTTGCAGGTGCTTCATCTTTTTTATGTCTAAATAATAACACCCCAACCTAAGCTTTTCTTTACATCAAACTGTCAGTCGTTGCTGGCTCTTGGCATAAAACCAGGGAGGAAAATGAAGCAGAACTACGGTTTTCTTGTTCCAATGCTGTTTTTAAAACAACAGCTTCGCATTAGTCACTACAGCTACCCAACACGGGCAGAGGTTCAGGAGAGCTTTCCAAGAGTATTGCTTTCTGTCGCTGAAATGTTGGTAAATTCACACTGGCTGGAAGGCTCAGTATCCAGTCCTTCATGGAGTGCTATGGAAATGTAATATGCATTATAGAGAGATACCTTTATTAAACCCCAACAGCTCATTTGCACTGGAGTCAAATTGTACGGTATATATCATCCTGTCCTGCTCTGCCTTGACCACAGAGTATATGTTTCCCTCTTCTGGGCAGGGAGAAGTGGCAGCAGTGACTCATGTTTGACACTTATGTCATTTGACATGAAAACCATTTCCACTGGAGACTTGCAAGACCCTGGCTTGCAGTTTCTTTTGTTTTCTCACTACTTCTCTGGCATCCTCCTACGTGACATTGTGTTTGAAAATGCTAAAAGGGATGCTCAATCGGCATAATATCCACACGATTTATTTTCTGCTGACAGAAAGTGTTACTCAAAGGGGCTTCAGCTCTGTATAAAGCATCCCTCAAATTTGAACAGTTTTATGTTTGCACTGGTTGCCTGAGATGCACTGCAAAACAGCATGTCTGTGCCCAGAAACAGATTTCATACGTGACAAAGGCACCTTCGTGGCCTTGACATGATCCTTCCTCTGGGCCTATGGGTGGCTTTGAGGTGTCCCCTGAATTGGTTAAAACAGCACCGTAAGCTCTGTGTTACCTTTTGAGAAGTAAGCTGAAGTGCTCCATGACCTGCTGGAACCTTTGTTGCAGCTCAGCCTGTGCTGAGATGCTACCGTCTGGGAGAGAGCTTAGAAATACCATGGATCTCTTTAAGAGAGTAAATCTCTTAAAGCTTTTTGGCAACAAGATGTGATCATCTGCTCGTATGCAGAATATATTGGCTGGCCACCACACGGTAGTTGTCAAAAATAGCCATGGGGGTGGCCTTTGATCAAAGGTACCAGCTCATGACTTGCTTGGCTCTGTTCAACAGATATATGTTTTAGGACTCTGGTTTTAACTGTCATCACCAGGCATCATTTGTTGTTATCTTTACTTCAGGCCTGCTCTGGTACATACAACTACCAGTGGATTTGCTCAAAGGTCAGTCATTTTTTTTAACACTGGGATGAAACAGGTTCTTCCTTAATTTGGCTCCTACATGATGCTGCACTCACTTGGGGTATCCTGCCAGAATCCTAAATAATCCTAAATGGTGTGGGATCGCTATTGAGCTCTCCTACTCCCAGCAGTTTCTTCTGGTTCCCTCAAATGTTTTGGGTGACAGGCCACTGGGAGCACACCCCAAACCATGTATCATCAAATCAAGTGAACATAAAGGTTCTATCATTTACATCTCTCCCCAAAAGAGTTGATAAAGAAACTCCTCTTCAGGGTGGATTATAAATAATCTTTGCGGTTGTCTTCATAGGTGCCTTACTACAACCTATACAACGTGTCCTTGACTTTAGGTTTAGCGCCTAACGCAATGGCAGAACTAGATAGGATGCACAGGGCTTTGGCCTGACTTTCTACTTTGAGGATAGGTTGGTTTGCCACTGGGAGTTGCAGTAAAGCAGGGAAGCTCCTCCATGCATTTCTTCTTGCTGTAAACATGAGACCAGCAACAGAGAGTCTGTCATTGTTTGTATGTCTCATACCAAACCTACTATTCTGATGGCTTCATTAATAACACAACAAGGATTGATAAAGTCATCATGAGAGCTCTGGCAAGCAGGAAGGGAGGAAGGTAGCCCAAGCAGAAAGTTCATCTGTGTCAGAGATTGCAGAGATGCAGCTCCTGAGTCGAGTCAGGGGTCACAGGTACTTAACCAGGTAACTTTTTCTTTCTTTGTAGGAAGCCAAATACAATATTTCCTGTGCTGATATTGATTTTTTCAGTTTGCAGTCAGATACAGGTACTGTTTGGGTACACGTGACAAATAAATGAATGACTGCCATAGTTCCGGATCAAGAGCAATGTACTTTCCATTTTAGGGAAAATTATGCCATGGTATCTAGATAAAAGAGGATGTTGTCAGAAGGGCCACAGTATGTGCCTTTTCTTATTTACTCAACTGACTAAATGTTTCCTTTTTACAATGACTCAGCTTTTCAACTATGAGATTTTAAATGACCTATTTGGAGCCTGATTCAACATTTACTGACGTTGTGGAACAAATTTATATTGGTATAAGTGAATATAGAGGTCAGATCCTTTAATAGCCATGCAAAGACTTAATGAACGATGACACCTCTTAAGTGTTATTTTGTCCTTTTCTATAAAGTTACACTTAATTTTAAACTGTGGGTTTTTTAAACTATAGTCAAAAGACAAAGGTTTAAATATGTAACTAAACAGATTTTACTTTAAGGATGTATTTATTTGTGACTGTTACAGCACTATCAGTTTCTCTTTAGAATAATAAAAACTGAGATGTTTCAACATCAAAAATTCATTCAGTATTCTCTCAGGAATGAAAACATGAATGATCAAAACCAATTAAACACTAATGCAATACAAAATATTCGCAGCACTTACTAGTGATGTCCAGTTAAAGAATTCCATATATGTTCAGAATGCCACAGACGTTTCATTATAATCCATTCTCTTTTAAGAATCCATGAAAACGGTCCAGGTTTAAGTAAATTAAATAAAATAGATTGTGATTAATGGGAAAGAAAAGGAAAGGAACTTATCCTTAAGTAATTTTGCAGGGCCACATCTGGTTTTTGAGAAGCAAAGTTAATTCTTCACAAAGGAAAACACTTCTTCAGTTTGACAACAGGTAGTGGATTTGGTGTGATTCCTTGTGTGTGACTTAAACAGGTTTCCACAGGGTAAGCATTGGATGGTTTCAAGAAGCACACATGAATTGATGAGGTCCAAACACTCAAAATGATGTGTTACCTTATTATTTATGTTGTTTCATCCCCTTGTGCAAATCCCAAAGAATGACCTACATTTGCCATGAAACACTTTTACCAGGACTTGTGACTATTATCTTATTTTCTGTTATGATGGACAAAATACATAATATGGGGTAAAGCAGACATGTTTTAGAAACTGTCTGCCTTCTCCTTTACATATTTTTCTCTGCCATGGCCTCTGAGACCTCTTTCCCCAGAAAATATTAAACACTTTGTAGTAAGAGGGGTTGTTCTTTCTAAGATGTTCAATAGCATTTGAGAAGCTCATGGATTCACATTCTCTTTTGACTGCTGTACCAAACAAAGCCCAGTGCCATGCGCAGGCTTACTCAGAGGATGGGTAGCTTGTAAGGGTAACTAGGGCCGTTGCTTGGAGGACTTGGGTCATGAGAGAGGCCCAGAGGTAGCATGTGAGTCATCCAAAGTGTGGGTGAGAAGACAAAGTTGGAGAAGCTTTAGTTTCTGCTTTGAGTTGCCTTGAATTTAATACTATTTATAGGAACAGTGTCTGTGCTTCCAGCACCTTTCCGAAGGCAGCTTAAAATCTGTCAGTGGTGGCCAGGTAATTGCAGCTATCTGAATGCAGGACATTTTCACCAGAACCACGTACCTATCTGGCCCACTGTTTTCAGGAGTGGCCATTCTGTGTCTCACAGTTGGCCTCTGCTTCATGAGGAGGCTGTTTCTGTGCAGGACTACAGACTACTTCTCTTCTGCATGAAGAATCCTCCTTGCTGCTCCCTTGTCAGAGGGTGTTTTTTCTGCAGCTTTTTTGATAATTATGTGAAAATAATTTTATGATTCCATATAAAGTTGTTGATGCTCCGTAGATTGTGTTACGTTAGTGGCATATCATACCCAATGCCTATGAAGACATGTAGTTAATGGTTTCTCCAGTTGCAGGCTGATTGCTACACTTGCTATTGAAATTGGTAATTTCATCGCGGAGTTGTTCCTCAGATGTAGATGTAATAAAATATCTGCAGTTACTGACATGGTTACCTCTGTTGATATGTAGCAGCTACCTCATGCAATGCGATGAATACCATGAATATTCATAGTACCACCCACATACCCACTTGCTTTTGTCTCCCTCAAGTCTGTTGCTTCATCGATGCTATTTATCTCCATCTCCAGTCATTTTCTCAGAAATCGCCCTCAAGATGGTAAGATTCATGAGTCTTAGCTAATTCTGAGAAAACTGTAGAGTTGTTCCAACTCTTCTTTAGGCATTTTGATATCTCAAATTCATAGTCTTTCTCTAAGACCAGCTGCTGAATAAAACTGCAACTGCTCTAGCTACTTGCAGCTGTATTTTCAGCCAGCCCTCGTCTGGCCAAGTATAATGGAGATAATTTCATATTTCATTTCTGTTTGCTTTCTTTTAAGACCACTGTAAACACAGTGGTCATTTGAAGAACAATACTGTCCTCACAGTAATGCAAAGATGCAAAAGCATGTCTTAAGCCTTTTTCTTAGTGAGGATAATACACACTGCGCAAAAGCTTTTCTGTGCTTTCAGTCAACTATAGTGTCTACTAAAAAGCTAGTGGATAGAAAATAAGAGTTACACTGCTTAAAGTGGGAAGAAATAGAATAATTTGGGAACATATAGACAAGCAAACTGTACTTTTGAGGGATGACTCTGCCTTCATGCTGTTGTTTGAGTAGGGGATAAGTGAGTAGGGTTCAGAGAGTTGGGGAGCTGCTGGTCTGGAGGAACAGAAGAACATTGCCTAGGAAATTTCCCCTCTTGCCCAAAAAATTCAAAGTTTCTTGCCTGCCTCTCTTTTTTTGAAAGAACTGATGAGCTTGAAGAGGTAGCAGATAGTAGACACCACTAGCAGGTGAAATCAAACACCTCTGGGTCTCACAGTCATGGGATGCTACAGATACCAGAAGTTTGCATTGGCCTCAAAAAGTGATTAGCCGTATTAAAAAAAGAAAATATCCATCAGGGGTGTTAACTGTGCTAAGCAATTCTTGCTCAGGCAGGTTCAGGAGTGCCTATTGTTGGAAGCTGGAGAAGCATTGCCATGTGCCCATACTGTTCTTATATTCATCTTCGAGCACCTGCCCACCAGCAGCGGCTGAGTACTTGGCCAAATGGTTACCTGGTCTTATGCAGTACAGCCGCTCTTGCAAGTGAAGGTTCAAAAGGTGTAACGAGACAAACCTGAAAGACACCATTCTTGCAGTTAGGTACTTGCTTAATTCAGAAGGAAACAGCAGGAGGAGTCTGGAAAAGCTTGAAAAATTGGTCAGTGTGTTGGGAAGCCCTGCTCAGAGCTACAGGACAAACCTGCGAGTCCTGCCCGCACCCTCCCCTTCCTATCTGCCTTTGGCAGAGGTCTCAGTGTAGAGGTGCAGCGAAGGGAAGGAAGTGGCTGAGTGGCTTTGGAAGTCAGTCTCAGCATCACGGCAGCCAACTGGACTTCCCAAATGCCTCCTGGAGGAGAGAGGGAATCAAATCCGCTTTCATACTCACAAAAAAAACCCCAAGGGCTAACTGGGCTTTAGTAGAAAAAGATGAGAACAGCCAGCTTGGCTGCAGGAAGAATGGGGAAACATGACATGGGAAGCCTTGACCAGGAGGAACCTGCTGTACTGGGGCGAAAAGAACCAGAGTTTGGTGGAGGACTAAGCGCCAGCTTTGCCTTGACTCTGGGGTCTGTAGACACCTGCGCAGCCGTGGTGGCTCTGCCTGCCCTCCACACCAGCTGATCCCAGCCGGCAGCGAGCTGGAGCCCATGTAGCTGTGCCATGGCAGCCAAGCGCTTGCACTGCTGTGTCCGGGGACTCCCAGTATGGAGCTGCTTGGCTGGAGAGATCCTGTTTTCAAGCTGGCTGAGCTCAGCCGGCCCTAAGCCTGGACCAGGGAGCTCAGGACTCTTTGGATACACGTGCTGCAAGAGCCAGTGGATGCCTTGGGTGATGCAAAGGACTTTGTATAGCCATGACTGCTTGCTACATCTATGAGCATTAAACGACCCTCGGCATGGAGGCCAAAGGGCGTAAACCCCCTGTGTCTCAGCAAACAATCATCAGTGTCTCAGCATTGCAGCTGCGTGCAGGCTGCCTGGTAGGAGCGTGGGACTCCCCAACTCTGCCCGGGACCTGTCAGGCACAGCAGCAGCTTGCACTGCCCCAAAAGTGTGCCTGGCAACGCTGTAAACTCTGCACGTTCCAGAGCTCTGGAAAAAGATGTCTGAGTTATCAACTTCTCGGTAAAATGATTAGGTAGGGAAGATTGATATTAGATGCCTTTTTTTTTTTTTTTAACTGTCTCCTCCTAGTCCTCCACAACTATGTAGCTTTGCAAGAAAAAAAAAAAAATCAGTCTTTGACCTTGATGTGGAGAGACCATCTGGGATAACCATAAAAATAATGGGAAATAATGAGGACGAATCTCTCTAATTTCAACGTCATGAATTCCAGCTTGGTTTGCTGATGAGGTGTATCAAAGCTATGGAGGTGGCCTCCTGAGAGAACAGCGATGCTTGCCTGCCTTCAAAAGTCATCATGAATCCTTCTGTAGAAAAACACTAACTTTTTTAAAGCTGGCCCAATCATTTTATTATCGCATAAAGCAGGAGGGCAAAAATGCACTGAAAAATAAAAAAGTAGTATAATTTCAACAGTCAGCTCTAATACGGAGCCATCAGCTGGCCAGGACATGCAGGTAATGCCCAAGGCTGATGGCCTGCTGTGAGCTGGGGAACATGGGGGCACACACCCATGTGTTGGTGTCAGTGCTGGAGAGCATCTTGGATGGCTCCAGAGTGCAGCTCCCAGCTCTCCCTGTGACCCCGTGCACAGCACACCTTCCCACAGGACCCCTCCTGAGATCCCAGGGACTGGGCCGGGGTGGGGTGGGGGAACTCAAAGCAGAAGCAGCACCCCCAGATTTGCCCTTTTCCTCCCCCAGCACAGGTTCTGCTGCCAATTTTCTGCCATCTCCCGGTGGCAACTGACAGCCTCCTCCTTCTATTCAGTTCCCAGGGGATGTCTTCTTTCCCTCCAGCTCTTCTGCAGGCTATGGCTGCACGGGTGGGCACCTGAGCTTGACACATCACGTTGGGTTGAGTCGGGCTCCCTCCAGCATTGGTAGGGTGTCCTAGGAGCATGGCACAAGGAAAACTGAGCTGGCCCTTCATGGGGATGTTGAAAAGTCTAACAGAAACTGTTAATTCAGGTGCAGGCTGTGTTTTGTGAACAAGCAGCTATGCTGCTTCCAAACCTGTCCCTGGAGGCAGAAGAGATGCATTTATCCGGTGCTGCTCCCAAGCTGATACCTACGTCAGGAATAATCTTCAAGCCGTGTGACCAGTTCATGGTTCATTGAGAGCTGTTCATACGCCACTGCGCTCCACCAGGTTTTTCATCATTTGCAAATGTGTAAGCGTAAAGCACAGTGCGGGCAGGGAAGTCCCAGCTGCTGAGCCTGGTTGCTTCTGCTGTGAGCATCACCCTTTCCTCACTTGCTAGAAATCCAGCTGAAAAGCAGTGAGTTTTTCCTGCTTCCATCCTGGTTCTAACTCCCTGGGGGGAGCAGGAACCAGCTCCTAAAATCCAGACTAACGGAGCAGTTAATTTTAAGCTGTTTATTCACGTGGCTACCTTATCCTTTAGCTTACACAATGCCTGCCCAGTGCCATATTCTTAAGGAAATCCAGTCAAAGCAATGAATTTTGCCCCAAGAAAAAGTCCTATTTTTTATGTTGCATAGAAACCCAATTCCAGATTTTAGGGCAA
>NW_009650064.1:12734683-12779754 GCF_000708025.1 Charadrius vociferus
CTCTAAAGCAGGGTTTCAGAACAGAGCACAGCTTGACAGGCTTTTCTCAGTAAAACTTACCGTCTGTAGTTGCCTGTTAAATAATCAGAGCTTGCCCTCTTCTGGTCACAAGCAGTTGTGCATGGGGATTTTTTTTTTTGTGAACGTCTGCGAACCTGTGGAAATTATTATCTATAAGAGTCTTTGGCAAACTGTATATTTTAAGAGTTAATATTTTTCAAATTTATTTTATTACAGTGTACTTGTTTTCCAAAGTTTGTTTAAAAGTGTGTTGCAGCTATAATAGCTAAAAGAAATTTAAGTTGAAGCTCAGCTGTTTACTTACATCACACTTGTCTGGGCTGTATCATGGATGTCCTTTCATGTCCTCCATCTTCACGAACTGCTCAGCAGCTTCCTTTTCTGGAACCCATTTGACCAAAGCCGACCTGTTATAGTTTGAAGACATTTTCCAGCAGCTATTTACTGCCACCCAAATGAAAGGGAACACGGCCTCACATTGTAAACTTGAAGAAGCTGAACATTTCCCTAAGTAGTTATCCATTATATGCATTCCTATGGTCCTTGTGGACATTTGGATAGAAAAAGGACATTTGAATAGAAAAATAGAAAAGTTCATTTCCCCAGAGGCAAAGTTAAAGCTGAGATGCTTATCAGAGCATCAGCATAACACTGAATTTAGGAATGGCTAAAGCACAGGCATTTTATTGTATGTTGGAGAACATCCTAATCCACGGGCAGTCCATAGCATACTCTGGTTTCTGCTGCTTACAGAGCTATGGGTTACAATTACATCTATACTGTAGGCTGGATTTTAGGCTCCTCTGTCTTGTGCCCTACTTCCAAGTACTGGAGTGGGGCGTGGAGAAAGAGTTCAGTGTTTTTCAAGGCAGACAGCCTCAAGGGTGACCATCCTCCCTCCTCTGATGGGAGATGAAGTCTACTTTTCAAATGTGAGAGCTGTTTCATGTTTCATTTAGCCCCTGATATGCTGGTGGTTTTTGATGTTAGCTTTTCTTGCTCTTCCCTATACTTCTGACACTGCTTTTACCGTATGCTTGGTCTTTCTTCTAAGCTGGCTGCTGTGTATTATCTGTTGCTTTCTAGACATGATTGAAGGTTCAGTAATGCAGATCTTCTCATAGTCATAAGAATTTCTGATGGTGGTGTTGCAATAGTTGCGATTATGGCTACTCCTTGTTCCACACAAAAAATATCAGCCCTTTTTGGTCTTACAGCTCTCCGTGGTCGTGCCACCCACGTTACAGTGGAGTTAAACCTGAAAATGTCTGGACTCAGTCTTCAGATTTCAGAGCCACCATCCGCCCTATATAAAGACCTAGTGTATATTGTGCAGCAGACTCAATGGATATCCTTCAGAGAGAAAATCCTTGCAGTCCCTGGTGTGTTGAGTTGATCCCCGCTATTAAGACTGACCACTGCATGGCACTATTGCACCAGCATCACTGCTGCACCAGCCCTGAGGCATAGGGAAGATTATCTGAAATTACCTGCCTCGCAATATCCCTTCTGCTGAGTGTATGGCTGCCTCCTTCCATCGCTGAAAGATGCTCAGAATGGGGTATGTGCTGCAAGGTGGAAGTAGGGCCTGCCTCTCCCCGTGCAATCCTCTCTTCTCCACCAAAAACCTCATAGGAGGGTTTGATTTGACATGATGGGGTCTGACAACAGCTGGATGAGAAAGAAGGTGTTCACATTGCCTTAAATGTAGGATTTAAGCCATTCCTCCCCCTTCCGGGAGACAAGAGAGAAGTACTTCTCTTCTCTGCATGGTGCTGGGAGTAAAGCTGTTTCCTACACCAGTCACAGTGCCCAACCCTCTGACAGGACTGCTGAAAGGCAGACAGGTAGACAACTCCTCTGTGTGTGGCATGTTGCTGTATATCAGTGATGTGCTGGGGGATTTTGGAGTGAAGAAGCAGACAGGCATTGCTATTTGGCTATAGAAGGGTCAGGTGAAAAAACGTCTACATGACAAGAAGCATGATAACGAAGGGGAAAAGAAGACACTGCTTTCAAGTTCTGGATCAGTGACGGGTTTAAACCCTGCACCCAAACCTCCTGACTTCAGAAATGTTTTACTTGGTTTCAGCATAAATTTTGTGGCTTCAGTAGGGCCACATGAAGTGTGTCAGGTCTGAATTGTTACTGGTTGATTACTCAGGCAGTCTCCTTGTGGCGGCCTTGACATAACTGATGGGTTAGCTAACAGGAAGCCCTACCCACCCACAGAGGTAGTCCTGGGACCTGTGGAGGCCACAGGTCAGAAGGACCTTTCTTGGTGTGCCGCACAGCTCAGCCCCACTGCTGAGCCATCATATACCTCAGTGAGAGGAGGGAGCATCTGCATGGTGCAATGCCGGCGCTCCAGGCTCCCTCCTGTCCTGCGGGAGGTCTCAGGCAGCCTACGGAAAATGCTCTGCATTGCAGCATCAGCTGCTCATGGCTCACAGCATGTGAGTTAATCAAAGAAGCGGCCTAATTTTTTTAATCAAAAAGTCCAGAGCACTCCGCTTGCCGCTGAATTAAAAAATAAACTGAGATATTTCAAGTAGCCAGAATGGTAATACTTTAAAAGTAGATGTTTTGAATATTTTATTACTTTTCAAGGAGATCTTTAATCTGTAACTCCGCATGAGAGACCCATGGCACTAATACGCTTTTGCTAGCACAAGCAGGGAGGAGCTAGGAAGGCAGCACTAAAGCGAAATATAAGGAAGTAAGGTAACGAGTAATATAAGGAAATGGCCATGCTGCAGCTCTCCAGATAGTTCTTTTTGCTATTATAGATTAAATATGCAGTGTATTTCCGCAATATACTGCAATATACCAATATACTGCAATAACATGAACTCTAGACACCCAACTGGTAAAAGATCCAAGTGAACAGGAGCAGAGCATGGCTCTGACATAGGCCTACAGTGCTCACACTGTCTTGTTCTTCACTTGTGTCCCTGGTGCAGTCTTGGTACCTGCGGAGAAGCATTTCCCAGGTGATGCCCAGGTCTGTGCTGGGGTGAATGAGTGCCAGGGACCATCCCAACTGGCTCTTTGGATGTGGACACCCTCGTTTGTGGGGGAAGAGAGTTTAGCCCCATGGAGGCAAGACTGGCTGCCCTGCTTGGCCTCAGGATCAGAGCTTCGTCCTTGGCCTGTTCTCCGAGCAAGCGTAGCCAGCAGGACAAACAGAAAAAGGGCTTGAAGCACGACCAGAGCTTAAGTCAATGGACAGGGAAAACTGTAAGGCACTTGCCATTGGGAAATGAAACCAAAATCCAGCAGCCCTCAAACCAAGACCCTGGACCTTAAATTGAAATACAAGCTTGAGTGATTGACCTTTTTTACTGGGGCTTAAACCAATATGCAAACTTTGAAGGCTTGGCAATGTTGAAACTCATGACATCCAGATTCAAAGTTTGCTATGTGGCTTCTCTGCCAGGTAATTTTGCCAGAAAGACAGGGAATTTAGGCAAGGAAATCCAGCTGCCATAACAAGTTGAAGTACTCCTCTCATTCTGTGGTACAGAGCTCATTGCACATGGAGCTGAGTTTGCAGCCTTGCATCTGTATCGGCTTCTGCCACTTTTAACCACGGGCCAGGCTTTCCGGGGAGACAACTTGGCTCTGAAATAAAATAGGCTGCATGGGTCAGAAACTGACTGTTGCAGATCTGGAGCTTTTGGCCCATCTCTCTGAAAGAGCAAGTAAGCGATGCCACTTGCGTGACTTTAAATCAGAAAACTAATCCTAGAGGTAATTTTCCATCACCTGTCCAGTTCTAAATGAGGTCTGATCTGATTTTATATCTCAGCTCTGCAGCTCAGCAGCTTCCCTAGTGAGTTTGTTTTTCAGTAAATCCTGTAAAATAATCCCTTTTTCTCTGAAAATCAGTGTGTTAACAGCCAGAATCTTACTGCAGCTATTCATGGATGTACTCAGAGTTACATTATTCACTTTTTCTTCTGCAAATTCTTTTTTTTCCCCAATACTGAGTCAGGATTAAGGGGTACATGTGCATGTGTGTGTAGCTAGTTCTCTTTTTTAATAAACTCAGTGCTAGAGGTCACATTTATAGGCTCTGTTTATATGGTAATCTTTAAAAACAACCAGCCTCAGCACTGGAAAACATATAGCAGGGATTAGTCCTCTATTTGTAGAGAACTAGGCTTGGTTTATTAATAGGTCTTGTTTAAGTCTTATTTCCATACTTTTAGGACTACGTTAGGTTTTCACCTCACATGGGCACATGTCAGAGAAGTAATGGAGCAAGAGAAGAGACAAGCCCTTTTTCAGTTCACAGAACCCCAATTCTTTATTAATCACAGCTTGCTCACAATGACATACAGGAAAATAGCACTAATGAAGAGTAGAATATGCAGGCAGCAACCTCCAGGGGGTAGGGACAACTTCAAAACTGCAGCTATTTTGAGGACGATGTGTTAGGTTTAGTGATACTGTACTTGGCACAAGCACCCTGTCTAGTCATTCCTCCTGCTTCAGCCCTCTTAGTCCTAGATGTCTGTGACTAGGTAGGGTTGGCTAACACTGAAGAGTAAAGGTCATGACAAATGGAAGTCAGCAGTGTCAAAAAAAAGTTAACAACTGGCTCATGGGTTCCAGGTGAAATATTCGGTAGCCTCTTGTACTATTACACATGTAATGTGGTAGCATCAGATTAGTATCATAGATCATGGCATCTACAGATAAAGCCACTTGATGTTTTTAGTTGCTCCATCAATAAATTTTCAAGTGGTGAATTAAGCTCACTTTACAATTAGCGTTTGTATGGCTGTTTGGCATCATCCAGAATTTGTCATAGCTTGATGGTTACAATGTGCCTCTTAAATTTGCCTCAAACTGATCTCACTTGTGTTCATCCTGTTGCACAGCTGTATTTGTTGCCTCTCACCTCAAAAAACAGAAGCAACAAGTACTGCACGTGGCAATTTAACCTCAATTATATAGCACACTACTGAGTCCTGTAGCACGAGTTCCATTTGAAGAAACTACAGTTTAAGAGCCTTTTGTCTTGGACAGCTGAACGTGAAGTCACGATACCTGTGATCTAGTCACTGTTTCAACAAAGCTTATTGATGGCAAAGCGGTCTAGGTTATTAGGCAATGACTGGTTTCTAGCACCATAGAACTACTACTGACCTCGTGGTGGATTGGAATGAAAGTCGCAGGGAATGGAATTAGACGTGAGGTGCTTCAAATGAACAGAACCAGCAAATTCAACCGAGTGGAAATAGACAACATCAGAAGCCTGTTACAGGACATGTAAGATTATGAAATAACTTGCATAATGCAATACTTGTATTTTTTAACAAAAATGTAAGTATTTACAAAATAAGATCCAAGTTTTTTAAACATCAAGCAAATCATTCTGCAAAGAGACCGCATTGTTTTTGTTTTTAGTTTTGTTTCTTTTTTAAAGTTTTTTATTGAGTTCTTGATTATTTTTTTTTTTAAACCATGTCATACATTTCCCATACTGATATCGCGTGATCCATAATAATATAGGCAGGGGGAGTTTACTAATGGTGGGGATGGGTCACATCCACCATTGCTGTTTTCAGCCAGACAGTTCCACCTGGAGCTCCTTGTTTCTACGGACCTCTGCAGCATGCCTCTCCTGGAAAACATCAAGAAGGGAAAAATCAAACTTCTCTCATTCCACCTGCCTGGAGAGCCTCCTTATGACAACCCATTTAGGTTGTGCATTTGATGCATGTGCAAAACTTGTTTCACAGCACAACCACCTTTAAAGGATACAACTCAGGAGAGGCATCATCCACCAGACCAGCCTGAGGCATGGTCAATATTTACATTCTACTTATGCTCTGGAGCTCAGTTTTTTATCTGATGTGGTCTTACAATCCTCAGCACCCACAGAGCTTCAATTTAAAGTTCCACATAGAGAGGTGCTGCTTGCAGCATA
This sequence comes from Charadrius vociferus, assembly GCF_000708025.1. Lineage (NCBI taxonomy): Eukaryota > Metazoa > Chordata > Aves > Charadriiformes > Charadriidae > Charadrius > Charadrius vociferus. Next base: position 12,740,646 of record NW_009650064.1, read on the forward strand.
AAATATGCCATGTGCTCACATTTGCCCTTTGAATTTCTAGATGTTAAACTAAATATAGGGAAAGATGGGTGGGCTTGAATTGCTTTCATGCTGTATGCAGAAGAAGTGTTAGTTACTGTGTTTGCTGTAGCATTTAGGAACCATAAATAAAGGTCCAAGAATTTAGTTCCACCAAGATGGGTCAATCTGAACATTTCAAACATCCCCTTAGACCAAACGATGAAGCTAGCTGTCCTCTCTGTTCTTTCTCTGGGATGCAGTTACCAAAAGTCTATGCTAGACCCTTCTGTCGTCTTTCAGCCATGCTGTCTTCCCTTTTCCAAAAGCACTCATAATTAATTTAGACTTATTTGAGCCATTGTATATTCAGATACTTCTGTGGAAATGGGCCTGTGGTCAGGAACAACAGCTGTCAAATGAATTTAGGAATGTTCTACTTGGGTTGTTTATAAAACTATTATTTTTGGCAGCCTCTGGGTTTTCGGGTTTTTGGTTTATGCCTCTCTCCTTTCAGTTGTCAAACTATCAGACTTTTACCTCTTGTGTCTAGTCACTGAAAAAAACCCCGTACAACCAAATGACAAGCACAAGGTGACTACAGAAGCAAACATCCATTCCTAGCTGATTTCAGTTTAAGGCACTCCCTAGGTATTTCCATGCACTAGAGGGTATTTAATAGTCAAAAATTCACTGAAGTCAACAGCTGTCTTTTTATTGTCTGAGTTGGACTGTGGATTTCAGGGCAAGTCAGCTTATTGCATCAACTGACTCTGTAAATCACAGTTTATTATAAGATCCAGCATTCTGAATGCTAGATTTTATATGGGACTTGTTCCTCTCTCCTGTTAACTGCAGTATGCAGAAGTTATCTTTGTTTGTAGGAACTTGTAGGAACACCAAAACCTCGGGGCATTCACAGTTCTGTATAACTTTTGAAGATTTGGACCCAGATGTCTCACTTCTTTTCCTGCATATTCAGGGTTCACTTTTGTGTTGGCAAAACTGTACAGTCACGCTATTTTTAGTTACTGGTCTGTACAGATGTTCCCAAATGAGTTATTGTCATCTCTGTTCAGAGGTCTTCTTTGGAAGTACCATCATCTTGCTGTGGAAACGGGGCTTAACAGTTTGTTAATATTAAGCTAGGACAGAGAGATGCTTCAGCTGTCCTTCCCATTTCCTTGTGGACCTCAAGGATGGCTAATTGACTTTCCCCTTTGTTTTCATAAGCTTTGGGATATGTGCCTGCAAAGTAATCTAATGCAAAAATGTCAAGTTATCTGGGTACAGTTCTTAAGCTCAAGAATTATCCCATTTGTGTTGTCATTTGTAACATCATCCTTACATTTCTGTTGTTTCTTTCCTGCTCTCTGAGACTTTTGTCTCCATCAAAGAACGAGAGGTGCTTACGGTGAAGACCTCAGTGAAAACCTCTGAGAGCTATTTTCTTTCTGTTAGTAAATTTACTAATGTATTAGAAAGTTCATCATTGGGAGAAACAAGTGATCACTCGTGGACAACTAATTATTTTTTTCTTAACATTTCTAAATCTTTATTCTCATGTTTCCCTCTCTTGGTTGGAAGGGTTGTTTTGGAGAGGGGCACACTTGATTGTGCATGGTGGGGTTTGCTATTTACCTGTTTCCTCTGGCTGTACCAAAGATCTCCAAAAGAAAATTTACTCTGTTACTAGTGACCTGTCATTTGTTCACAGCACTTCTTAAAAGTTAGAAAATCAACCTTTCTATGGAGGCAGTCCAGCAAAGGCCCATGAGGATTAAGGAACTGGAACATCTCTCAGTCTCTCTAATGAGGAGACTTGGACTGTTCAGCCTGGAGAAGAGAAGACTCAGGGGGATCTCATCAATGTGTATAAATTCCTGAATAGAGGGTACAAAAAGCCAGGCTCTTTTCAGTGGTGCCCAGTGACAGGACCAGAGGCAACGGGCACAAACTAAACCAAATGAAGTTCCCTCTGAACATCAGGAAACACTTTTTCACTGTGAGGGTGACCGAGCACTGGCACAGGTTGCCCAGGGAGGCTGTGGAATCTCCATCCTTGGAGATATTCAAAAGCGGCCTGAACACAGTCCTGGGCAGCTGGCTCTGGGTGGCCCTGCTTGATCAGGGGATTGGACCAGATGATCTCCAGAGGCTTCTTCCAACCTCAACCACGCTGTGATTGTGTGATAATAGAGGTTCAGTCTTTTTCAAAAGTGAGTGGTGGTTTAGATAGGCATCAGGGGCTCTGACTTAAAAATTGCTCAAGTGTAGTACCTGAAATAAGGGCTACTCACAACATCTCTTCAAAATATTGATTAGATTTTCCTCTCTAGTCTAAGGGGAGGAGTGATGGTGTGGTTACCTTTTCTTGGAGACGTTCAATAAGAGCAGCTAAATTAGCTTCACGGTTTTCTTTGATCTGTTCCATTTTCAGTATCAGCTTCTCCTCTGCCATTTTGCTGAAGTTATTGTTCTCCTCCAAAGCCTTTTGAAGCACTTCTCGCTCATGTTCTCTCTTCTCTGCCAGATGTTTCAGCACCTGGGCCTCCTGGGACTGGAAACACAGAGACATGCGGCTCAAATGACATACTCATGCGGAGCAAAAGAAAAACCCCATAGGGCTGAGTCCACCGAGTTTGGAAACTGGATGAAGTTTGTTGCTTTGTTGTTACATGCGCTGTTTGGAAAGATCACTTCTGTGTATAAACCAGATTAGCTTCAATAACGGGGGCTTAGAGGCACTGGCTAAATGTGGGGTACATGACTTAGGCAGCAGCTGAGAAGTGTCCGAAGCACTTCTGTTACCAAGAAACGCTGTCATGTTACTGTCCTGGGTTGTCTGGGTTACTGCAGTGGTTGCTCAACCTCTGACAGCTGCAGCCTCTTAGCTACGAGCATTTTATTTGTAGAGATATGGGATTGGGGTCTGAAGGTATGTACAATGTTAAAAAGGAGGTTCCTGACACAGGAGAGGTGCATTTTACACCTTGGTTTGACTAACTGTTAAAGTGCTTGAATAGTTAATAGCAGGCTTTGAAGCTTACTGTTGTGCAAGGCAGACAGAATCAATTCAGTCATTGTTTTTCCCCCATTATTCTTATATGTGGTTTCACCTCACTGATTAGGAAGGGAAAAAAGGGGTTTATCCTATAAAAAGAACAAAAAATCTATTTAAGTTAAAAATTCAAATTTTGCAAGGAAGATGAAACTGCAGGTAGGAATTAAGTAGATGCAGCCTATGCGCAATACTGTGTTATTCTTCTTTGTAAACTCATTGCTCAGAAGTATAAGCTTTGTTATTTATTTTAAATCAATTTACTAACGTGAAACCACTAATCCTAGGAGAGAAGCCAAAGAACTTGCAGCACTGGGCCCATCCTCCAGGCAAGTCTAGTTGAAAAGACAATATGTTTCAGAGGGGTTATTTGGAAAAGATAAACAACATTGTACACTCTTGGATAAAATAAATTAGAGGGAACACAAGAAGCAAACAGAAAACAGAGAATGAAATATGGCTCTGGGAAGCTAAGTGTGTATTTCATTGTAGATCACAATGCGCTGTTGCCATTGTTATCTGCAAAAATGACTTAGTTCAAGGCCTAAATGAAGGGCTTCAACCAATAATTACAATTAGTAGTAATGAATCTTATTAAATTCTATCGTGTGGCTTTAAATGGAGTGACAAAGGCTGCAATTCTTTCACATGAGCGAGATCCAACTAGGAGGAGAAAACACGTATTTTAAAGACGGTAGGATACACATAAAGCCAAATGGGCTGATGAGGCAAATTAAGCAGAGTCTAGAGGAGGCTGCAAAAGCCAGACAGCAAGACACTTGACTAAAACATATCTGTCTGTGCAAGGCTGCAATGGCTTGCTTAGGATCAGGGGTAAAAGCTACTTTCATCCATCTTGGCCACTTAATGCATTTGCTTTTACCTCTGGCCTGGTCGCAGTTAAGGACTCACTTCTCAGACTCTGATCCCCGGAGCACTTGGTGATGGGAAGGGCCTAATTAAGTGGTTGGTACCTTACAAAGGCTCCTCTTGGCTCTTACTGCCATTATAGCGTATGCTGAACAGATAGTAATAGAGCACACATTTTTCAGGTCTATGACTCAGAAAAAATAACTGTTGCGCAGGCCAAAAGGTGTTGCAAATAGGAACAAAAAGTCCCCAGACAGATGCGGCCAAAAGCAGAGGGAGTTCCACTGGTGGAGAACGGAAAAAAAAGTTGACAAATTGAAAAATTATAAAGGCCTCATAAGTTTAACAAAAACATCAATAATTTTAATAATTATATAATAAAAATAGGTTATTTTGAAGCAAAATATTTGATTTCAGATACTTAGCATTTAACATTTCTTTAACTGTAGGCTATTTCAAAATGTAAAAATGTTATTTTGAAAGATGTGGTACAATGTAAAACTGAAATAATTGAACATCTTCAACTTGCTTTACCATTTTTGCACCAACTTGAGTGGCTTACTCTGACCACTGCTTGTGAAGTTATTCTGCATTTTCTGTTTAATTTAGTATTCAATGGCAACATTTCATGGACTTTTGGAAGAGTTTTCGTCATTACATTTTGATTGCTCATATTAATTTTGTGAATGCTTTGCTTAAGTGATCTAAAAGTGACTTTGATAATCTAAGAATCTATTTCCATTCTTGTTGGGAGTTTGAATAGAAAAGATACTATGATACTAATTGTAATGTCCTTTCCCATGAAATGTTTAAGGAGTGACGTTAATTTGATAGGCTAACATTTTGTGGTGTTTAAATATGTTTATACAATGTGTTATAAAATCAAACACTTTCAGATTTGGAAAACAGACATTTCCAAGGACAAATGCAGGGCCCATGGAGATGCTACAATAAAAAATAAGATTTGGACTGTGCCTATAAGCAGCATTTTTAAAAAGAACATTGGCTTTCAATGGGAGGTAGCATTTGAGACTTTGGTGTTTGCCCATTTTTCAGTATTTGTTTTCTTCCATTCAAACACTTTGCTTTCTGGAACTACTTCTTATCATAAATCCATGAGAACAGCGAAAAATTAGAGTTCCATATCAAAGTACACACAGTTCTGGAAGCTATTGGCAGACAACACATTCAAAAGTAATTTGTCCACTAATGCATGATAATGAAGAAGATGCTTACACGCTAATTCAGTATTTACCGGATGCAAATCGGGTTGGCACCAGCAAGAATCTGAATGAAAGTTAAACCAGAACTCAGGAACTGACTGCGCACTCCTAGTGCAATTTTCCTTTATGATATGCATTAAAGGGCATTTATTTTCCTCCCTAAGTTCAAGATACCCAGGATTGGCTCAAAATAAAGGGACCCCCTTCCCCACCACAAAAACTACCATGGGGTAGATATTGGAGTAATGCTGTTGTATCCCAGCTGGGAGTCTGCCTGTTTCCCTGGGGTTCAAATGATTTTTTAAATCCTCTTACGACAAATTTGGAAGGCAGTTGGTATGGTTTTGTACTGGATTGTCAAACGATTTTCTGTTTCCAACACATTTGGCAAAAGAACTTGGCCACCCTCTCTGTTCAAAGCCTACTACACATCCAGAAATGACGAAATGAATGACCCCAGATACCTAGTGGGGTTGGGATTAATAGACTCCTTTTGTTGTTTGTGTTGGCTTTTAACTGCTGCGTTTGGACTCCCACGGCCTTGATACAGGATTCCAGCATACGTAGGAAGTTTTTATTCCGAGTTTATTTTCAACATTGTATTGTTTGAAGTGCTGGAAAGGATATTCTCAAATCCAGTGCTTCTTGTACAGCTATTGTGAGAAAATGAGTAAAAGAGGCTGGAAATGGGATGAAAGATAAAGAGGATTAATAAGGAGAGAAAAGTATGGAATGGTGGAGAAAGGAAAAAACAATACTCAAGGGGGAATATCCAGAAGACTTCTTAAATACAACAAGGCATAATCAGCACAGCTACAGCTGCACCCTCTAATGCTAGGTGTGGAGGAATAAAAATGTTGCAAAACATTCCTGGTACAGATACTTTTGCTCCTAGAAATGTACTACGGTGCCAAAAAGATGGGTAATGCAGGCAAACTCCTATGATATTCATGTCACATTGCTAAAGGATCATGTACGGCCCCAGGTTTCAGAGATGAGTGCTTCAAAAGGAAATACACATCTCATAATTAGCTGGCCAGAGATGGATGCAGACAACTAAACACTCACTTTATGAGCAAAATTATTTATGGAAACTGGCTTTGGAGATACATATATTTTTAATTATTACTCACTGGAAGAAAATTCTGCTTATCTGAGTAACAGGTGCTTTATTTTCTCACATTTATCTATTTTTCTTTGACATGTACATCCAAATATCAAAGTCATTTATGCAGAGATAAAATGAAAGGATTATTTTTAAGCAAGAAATTGCCTCAGACAACTGCTTTTAAACTGGGAATTTCAGCTTGAATGCATTCACCCGATGATCTTAGTTACTAGGATGTACAAGGCACACTACCAGTCAGGAGAGCTCCACTTTCATAATACATTCATTCACTGTTTGGATTTTTTAAAATTAAATTGTTCAGCAGAAGCTGCATAAACCTCAGTATTCTTCAGTGTATTGTATATTTAAGAGATACTATTAATGGAGCAGAACACAAAGACAGGATTAAAGGCTCCTACTGCAATGTAAATGCCAAGGTGGAGCCCAGGTATTAACCAGAAAGAAATGGTGAGTGGAAGTAGCGATGTTTTCAGGGGAAGGAATTGAGGTTGGGATTTTTCCACATAAAAGCAAAGGAATGGACTCAAGTTAGACTTCACTCATTGCACTGGCTTCCTCAGACCTCTGCATGGTTACATCCTATTCCTCACCGGGAATACTATTATTTGTATTACACTGGCACCTGTTCTGGCTGTTGTGAGGACTCACTGTCCAAGGCAGTGTGCAAATACACAGAGACAGGCAGATACTCTCCCAAAGCAATGACAGTCTAAAGAGACGTGAAGAAGAGGGGGATGGTCCTGCTCCATGGGGTCACAGAGCAGAGAGGTGAAATGGCCATATGGCAGGAGAGCCAGAGACATCTGAGCTGTAACCATAGCTGAAGTCCTGCTTCTACTGAAACAAGATGGTGCAAAATTTTGCTTGAATTTAGATGAGAATCTTTTTTTTTGTGTCCAGTCTGCCAAGGGACCTTTGGGTCAGGTCTACTAAGAACGTGAAGTAGAGTAAAAAAATAAAGAGCCCACCCGTGATGTGATTCAAGAAAACTCACTGTCTCGTCCTCAACCAGCACAAAATTGCTGCTGTTGGGGTTGTGACCCATGGGGGTGAACGAGGCATGTTGGAGGGATGCAAGAGGTACCACCTGAGCCCTCTGTCTGATGTTCCCCTACCCGCTCATGAGGCATTTCTTGATCTGCTACAGTTTGAGGCCTGGTATTTCAACGTTAGTGAAGATCAATGGCAGTTTGTCTTCTGATTGTTCATTAGGAGCAAAGCCCACAGCAGACTGCAGAGATTTGCCAGCATTGGGATGGATGCTGTCTCTGCTCATGACTCCACATGCTCTAAGATGTATCCTGGTGCCTAACACCAAACCCTCTCCTAGCTGGTAGCAAAGATCTTCCTGTAGGCACATATTCCATAGGCTTATGCTTTTTAGATGAGGAACTGCAAAGTGGCTTGCAGTTTTGGCTCTCTCTCTCTTGTAAACATTAGGGGTGAAGCACAATGTATAGAAGCTATGCTGTAAATCAAAATGGGGCAGAAACACCTGATTCCAGTGCTGATTCCACATGTACTGCTGGGACCTTTACATGGAAAAGCACTTCATGCTGTATTGCCTCTCCACACAAGCACAGAAGAGGGCCAACAGTAACAGAAAGGGAGATGAGCAGATGGGCAAGACAAATAGTAGTAGATGGGAGACAAACATCTCGGGCAGTGCCTGTCCTCCCTCTCATCCTGCTCGCTTACAGATTACAGGAAACCAAGGAGGGGAATAGGAACATGTTGGAAGAATGAAGAAAGATCCACTTTTGCCAGGGAAGGTCCCATTACCTTCTCACCCTCTCCTTGGACTCAGCGAAGAATGGAGCAAGAGCAGCCCTGAGGAGAAGGACCTGGGAGTGCTGATTGATGAGAAGGTCAACATGAGCCAGCAATGCGTGATCACATCCCAGAAGGACAACCGTATCCTGGACTGCATCAGAAGTGTGGCCAGCAGGTCAAGGGAGGCGATTCTGCCCCTCTTCTCTGCTCTTGTGAGACCCCACCTGGAGTACTGCATCCAGTTCTGGAGCCCCCAACATAGGAAGGACATGGACCTCTTGGAGCGGTTCCAGAGGAGGGCCACAAAAATGATCAGAGGGCTGGAGCACCTCTCCTACAAAGACAGGCTGAGAGAGTTGGGGTTGTTCAGCCTGGAGAAGAGAAGGCTCTGGGGACACCTTATTGTGGCCTTCCAGTACCTAAAGGGGGCTACAGGAGAGCTGGGGAAGGACTTTTTACAAGGGCATGAAGTGATAGGATGAGGGAGAATGACTTCAAACTGGAAGAAGGTAGATTTAGATTAAATATTAGGAAGAAATTTTTCACTCAGAGGGTGGTAAGGCTCTGGAACAGGTTGCCCAGAGAAGTTGTGGATGCCCCATCCCTGGAAGTGTTCAAGGCCAGGCTGGATGGGGCTTTGAGCAACCTGGTCTAGTGGGAGGTGTCCCTGCCCATGGCAGGGGGCTTGGAACTAGATAATCTTTAAAGTCCCTTCCACCCTAAACCATTCTATGATTCTACGATTCCTCTCACCTGGAGCAGCAGTTTTGTAGGTCCTGCGCAATATCTAGGAGGGAACATTTGTCCCCCAGCTCTGCCATTTTCCCTGCTTTGGCTAAGCCTTTCCTCCCAACAGCCTGCCTGCATACCGTGTGGTAAGGCACGGGTGACTTTTTCAGTGCCAAAGGAGAGATGAATCAAGAGTATTAAGTGCCTCTGTGCAGGCTGTGGGGCTGGCTCGAAGGAGGAGCAAGTTGGATGCTGAAGCCCAACACGGAGTGCGACCCTGATGCTGGCAGAGGTGCCTGGGGCTGCCTGCCTGCTGCGGGGAGCGCAGCGAGCCTTGCCCAGGCTAGGCTGCACGGGGGGCTTATCTTGTGGCATCTCATAGTAATGATATTAAAAACTCGTGTAGCTGTAAGTCTATATCCAACAGCAAGAAAGTTAAAAAATACGGCTGTTCTCCTGCATCCTTTGTGGCACTGAGCACTAGGGACGAGCCTGATTCAATTTCATCCCATCACAAAGCCATTAAGAGGATTTAATTACATACAATTTCTCTCCCATAATCCAAAGTCTAGTATAAATGTGTGTCCCTTTAGTGTTTCATTTTTGTGCTGGTAAGTTGAACACGGGGAATAAAAATCTATAATTTGACATACGGCTCTTGAATTCTGTATATCAAGTGTAATAATAGCTGAACCTTCAAGGCCAATGAGTAAAAACTGAAAAATGTTAAAGATTCTGTAAGAAATAAACTTCTGCTCCATACAATGTCACTGTGCTCTAATTTCTTAAGTGAGAAGGATGAAAAAATCTTTCTGATCATCCACCAAAGTGGGAAAATATAGCACACATATGCCAAGAAAATAATGGGATAATAATGACATGCTGTAAAGAGGATTCTATAAAAGGAAAGGACAAATCTGTAACTAGCCCAAACGGATCTCACTGTGGGGTCCAAAAGCCAAAAATGCCTCAGGTGAAATTCTCAGTTTGGTCTGAGGTCACAGTGACTGTCAAGTGAGTAGAGAAAAAGGGGGAGAAAATGAGAGAGTCCTGTAAAAGCTTATAAGGGAATAAACAAGAATGCTAAACAGGAAACAGCATAAGCAGGAGCCTGCTGAAGTGCATGTATTGGTGTAGATGTTCTTGTGAGTTTGAAAATCTATTAATCAACACTGCCTAATTAACAGAGCAGAACATAATTCCTAAACAGTGTGAAATCAATTAGTATTTTTTGTGAAAATGCAATTCTCATCCATTAGTTATACTTGATTTTAATTAGAACTGTGCTGGAAGGACACGATCTAGAAGGGTCATGCCTGATAGCTGGTGTACATAGATTGAAAAGTATGATAACAACTGCCACGCTGGATGTCAGAAAAAGTCTGCCTGGTTTTTCTAGCAGCAGAAAGTGGAAGATGCTTAGGAAAAGTGTAGATGACTATATATATATGTATAGTATATATATACCTTCCTAGCTTTCAGCAGTCACCAGGTTACATATTTCCGGAGCCAGAGGTTGCATCCATATAATCACTTGCTACAAGGCGGGGCTCTATCCATTTTTCCATTATCTTTTTGAAATAAATAATATTTTAATAATCTCTAAATAGTCTGTGATAACAAATACAGCTTAATTAAACAATGCATGAAAAGGTGATTCCCTCTCTCTGTTTTGAAATTGCTGTCTGATTATTTCATTGAGTGTTTCTTCTCGTGTGAAACAGAATATAATTGCTCTTATTCATCTTCTCGTTACCATTCATGACTTTGTAGACTTCTATCTTATCTTCCATCTGTTGCCTCTTTCCCAGCTTAAACGTGGACTATTTAATTTATCTTCTTATGGAAGATGTTCTGTTCCTCTGATTACTTTTTTATCTTTCTCTGCAATATACTCTTTTTCAGGCCAAAAATGAAGGCAATAGTTGAGATGTGGGAGCACCAGGGATTTTAACAGTGAGGTAATGAAGTTTTCTGCTCTGTTCTTTGTTCCTGTCCCAGCAATTTCTGATGCAATGCTAATGTGGAGGATCTTGTCTACTAAAATAGCTCGATTATATGTTCATTCAAAATGAATATAGTACCGAGGGGAAGAAATGGCAGGTGTCTGTACTGTTACCACTGACTGCCAGTTTATTGCATAATGACTTTTTCTTTAGGAAGAAATGAACAGTAATGAAATCAATGAAATGAAATCTCTGGGACATTCAATTTCTATTTCCCACTAAGTGCATGCATAATATTAGGATTTTTAATTGCTGCTATTGCATTCTGTGTCCATATCTTTACTCGAGTACTTGTACTCGGTACAGAGGCACTTCAAAGATTGAGTCTTTGGGGCATATCGTCATTTGGGTGTGTGAAAGCTCATACTTCTGGGCAGGTGCTGGTGCATATTCCTTTCACATACAGTCATGTCCTTTTACTGAAACGAATACTCTGGCAGAAGTATTTCTTTGAAAGAAGCGATAGTGCTAATGTGTGTGCATTAGAAGCACAGTCGTGTTAGTGAGGCAGCAGAAATGGCAAATGTGGCAACACTTCAGTGTTCACCTGAAATAATTGTTCAATTTAGTGAGGTACAGAATAGTCAGGTTTCACCGCAAATCAAAACTGAGGGCCAGGTTTAAAGCACCTGTCAGCAAGCCAGATATACTGACTTCAATGGACTTCTCACCATACACCAGGGTAACCACTCCATTGGTTTTCTTGGAGGCGAGCCTGATCTGATCTGAGAGAAGTGAAAGGAGAATGGAGCTGCTTTTGTTGGAGCTGCTCCATGTGCTGTCTGTGGCATATTTGCTGTCCTTTCTGTACTTGTGTATACATTTTTGTCCATATCTGGAAACGATCCTGTAAACATCAGTTTTAGAAACAAATCACATTGCTTAAGAGATAATGAAAGGCTTAGAGACATCTAAGCTTGTTTCATTTTCAGATACACTCTACCAGGGACTCCATGAGCAGGTGGAAGAGGTTTCTAACTACAGTTTAACTGGTACAGGCAGATTTGGCACAAAATAACATTGATTGCCTGGCTGAAGGACACAGAAAGTTCTTCTGTAGCTCCTGAGGCTTCTGTGGCTATTCTTTTGTTCCATAGCAAGAGGAAACATGGATTAACCAGGACACTATATTACCATATCTTGAGTTTTCTGTGGCCATTGCAGCCAGCCATGACCTTCCTGAAATGGTGCAACACAGCATCAACACTGGGCCCGTACAGAACACTGCTAATTTTCACACTGGCAATTCAGGCTGGCAATAGTGAGTCTCTCATTGACTTTGCCTCTCATCCTCCAACTTACCTGAGCTGGAATTTGGCCTTTTACCTTCTCTGAGCTAGCTCAGCTAACCATACAAGGCCAACTTCCAGCACTATTAAGACTGACTGCTAGAAATGCCTCTCCTTAGTAGCTGTGCTGTGCTAGTGTCTTCATCCAAGCATGGGGTGAATGATCCATAACGCTCTTTGTTCAGGGCTGACGTGCCTCCATACTGCATAAATAAGACGTTTTAGCTGTCTGAGGCAGGCTTTGTGAGTAATTTCCATGGACACTACAAGGAGTCAAGATCTGGTAACCCAGAGAGTAGCTGTTTGAATTGCACATCCATCTCTTAAACTTAGAGACCAGAAGAATTGCATTAGTTTTCAGTAACTGTCATAGACAACCTGAATGAACCACTTATGCTCACACAGTAAGCATGCATATTTGAACCCACTTGGGCCTCCTGTCCAAACCTATCCCTATTTTGTGATGCATACTTCCTAAGCATCAAAACCAGTGAGGTTTGTTTGCAAGCTGCCGAAAGGAAATAAACTCATTTGTTTCTTTAAACATGTTAATAATTTTTGTCCCTGCAGGCCACTGTGAGTCAGTGATGGCAATGGAAAATGTACCAATGGACAGAAAACTCAGCTGTTATTCTGTACACTACTAGCACTTTTTTTAAGGAAAGATACCTTTCTCCTCTCCTCTGCAGCCTCCAGCTTTTTCTGGATCTCCTCAAGAGACAGTTCTTTCTTCTTTGGAGAAGCTAAAGTTCGTGGCGCTTCTGAGACCGGAGATGGCGGCTTTAGGATCAGTTCAAAGGCCTGGCCCGAGGCACGTTTGTTGATTTGTTTCACTTCCATGTCTGTACAATAAAGTGAGAAATGGTAAGCCCTTCAATACCTCACTGGTACTGAGAAGAGAAGCAGTACAGACGTTAGTGTAGGATCGGAAGCACAGACAAAAGATTTAGCATCTTTGCCTTGGGCATTTTAAATGCAATGGCAGATTATGGGCTGAAAAGTGTTCTCAGAAGTACATTCCATTTTATCTGTAATAGCTTAATTATACCTTAATCTGATAAAGATAAAAACATACAGCAGTTTTGGAAGCTTATTGGGGTTCTGTGTCATTTCACACCCCCTTCGAGCAGTGCCCAAGCTGATTAATTTTTTAAGCACGCTTTCATCTTTTCTTGGTTTCTTTGGGAATTATGTCTGCTGTGAAGAGCTGTAATTTTCAAATGGGTAATAGGAAAAGTATGGCTCAGTATGAGAGGGCTAGCTTTAAGAGTTCAGTTAGCTGCTATTAGGAGCAATATCCAGCATCATGGGTAATACACAATCAATAGAAGGTAATAGCCAAAACCAGCAAATGAATTGTTAAATCAGCAAAGCATCCACTGACTAACATTATGGACTGGGACGATGAACTGAGTCATTTCCCAGCAGTAGCACATTATCTGGCCTGCAGGATGATTTCCAGTGAAAGTCACTCACCATCATATTTATAGATGTTCATGTTGCGAGGTTCAGGGTAAAAACAGGAGCAGATCAGAGAGAGCATGGACAGCTCCTTCATCTTTTCCTTGTAAGCTGAAATGAGAGACCTTGTTAGCATGCTTCACTTCCCCACCTCCTCCTTAGTGAATCCCTGACTGAAGTGACTGGCTGGGGACCAGCAAATCTGCTCCATCACCCACCTGGCAGATTTCTCCAGAATATTTACTTTCAACTATTTCTTCTGAACATTGAGCCTTTATCAAATCACACATGAGATGCTCAGCACTGCAGGGACTGCTTCTGATCTATACAACCTCAGTCTTGGGTGTAATGCACACAGTCCTTTCTGGTTTATGGAAAGGTAATCTAGCTACCAGGAAATGTATTTAGCATTGGAAGAGTGCCATGACTCCACTCTCTCCTGGCAGGTGGAGAGAAATGAAGCTCTTACCAATTCTCTGATGTATCCAAATGCAATTGAGAACAGCTCTGAAACGCTGCCCATGTGTTGCCATAGGCAGATGCTAAAAACATTATCTGTTACAAATGAAAATGTCAACCAGATAATTAAAAATAAAACCAGAAATGAGGATACATTTATCTAATCCTTTGCATAATGTCCTTAATATGCATAACTACTTGAAACAAAGCTTTTCCTTCCTCACTTACTGGCCAATATACATTGCTTCCATATTCAGGTCTACTGTATATCAGCTGATGCAATAAACACCCTTGTAATTTACCTTTATGGTGTTACCTTTACTGACTTTGCAATGCCTATAGGCCCCAATCATGGACCAAGCAGGAGTTGGTCTAGAAATGGTGATACCAATATCTAAACATTATACAATGTTCTGCGCTCACCCTTTCAAATTGCTATCATCTGTAAGTCAGAAAATAGTATTGTATCTTGTCGCTTGGCAGGTCAACAACAGAGCTGAGACTAGAGCCAGTTCCTGAGTCCCCGGGCAATACCCTAGCCACTGCCCACACTGCATGAAGTATGTATGTTGAGGGGGGAGATGCTTCAAAATTCATCTTGGCACACACAAATCCCTGCTACTATCAAAATCATATCTAGAGGCAGACACACATTTGCTGCCAGCATGTGAAAACATGGCTTAAAATATAACTACGGCTGAAAGTATTGTGCTTGACAGATTAGACCAAATGAATCCTTGATGTTACTCAAGGAAAACCAGACAGCCCTTTGATCTTCAAATTGTGGATACACATGAAATTGTCATTCAACCTTTCTCATGGATGCTTCTGTGCTTTTTGAATTTGTTTTTCCTACTCAGAAAGACCTCTGAGGTTGATGAGGGCTTGACAGCCTTTGGGTGCTGCTCAAAATGGTGGTGGTTGAATGATCCATCAGTTCAGGAATGGATTTCTGACTGCCAGTGGATGATTAATTAATCTTATAAGTTTTGCTTGGAGGTCTCTAATAATGGACACTAAATAACCCGCCTAAAGGACATAGAGCTTTTTGGAAACCATTGGTGAAAGCTGGCATCTCAGGTCAAGAGTGTACTGAAGAGTTTGCTTTCTGTGAATTGAGGTTGTCAAGGAAGCTTCGACTTGACAAGTTTTTTGGTTTGAAACATAAGTACCAACTTGCAAGGAATAACTCAAAAATCCTCTGAAGATGCAAATCACGTCCAACTGACATCTGTTAATAGTCAAACATAGTGATGTGTTCATTTCAGCCTCCATCCAGCAAAGCATTTAACCTCATGCATAATTCTAAGAGCACAGGTGTGGTTTTCCAGGCTGTGCTTTGAGGAGGGCTTGCCCGGTCAGGTGCCCGCACCACCAAAACTGCACCCTTTTCAGCAGGGAGGCTGTGGAGCGGGCGCACAGCAGACCACGCGGGCTGCCTGGGACGCTGCTGAGAATAGAGAAAATGTGTTTTCTCTACAGGTTGCGTGTTAAAGACGTGGCCGTTGATGACAGAAGCTGAAAGCTCAGTGTTCTTGTACAAGGCCTGCTGAATCACTGCTGTATACGCTGAAATAGCTTTATAGAAAGAGGCGTGCAACGCAGTGTCCTAGGAATCCTGCCTTTTGGGGCCTTTGTTACTGTTTTTTTATCTTTGATTGACTTTGAATGTGTTTTGTTTTCTAAGAGCATTTAAAGCTATTAGAAAAAGGTGTTTGTTCTCCCAGCTTGTCATCTGCAAAACATGGCTGGAGAAAGATAAGAACGTGCTCAGCTCTCTTTCCTTTCAGCACAATAACTGCACTGAAGGCACACTGGCAAAATGATTGTCTTATTTCATTCTGGCCACTAACAGAATTAGGATGACTTTCCATGCTTTATAAGCATTACATTTTCTTTCTTCATGGTATTGATTTAGTCTCCACTTGCTCTAGAAAGTCCTTCAACCATAGTTGGAACTTGTCTTGAGTACTCACAGCAAGTTCTGGAGGCTGCTGCAACCCTGGGAACCAAACAACTCGTGGATGATACAGGAGAGCATGAGAAGGAGTCCTGCTCTGCCTGGGGTGGTCATTGGGAGAGTGTGTAGTGTATGGTATTCCTGATGTGTTGACAAGTACTGCTTCTCCTGTTGGAGATCTGAGGGCTGAGGACCTTGAAGGAACTGAAGGACCTCCTCAGGCATCCAATATCAGCACTGTGACTCATCTCCCTTGACTAGGCAAAGAACAGCTTATTTGGCAGCACTGAGTAGCAGGAGCCCTGCTTTGCTCAGCTGTCCTTTCCTTAAAATGCCATACATAAAAAAAAAAAAAAAAAAAAAAAAAAAAAAAAAAAAGAGCAGTAATGTGAGTCCAGTTAGCAGTTAGTCCAGTTAGTAGTTAGTCCAGTTAGCGGTCTGATTAGAGCGGCTGGCCCATGTCACACAGGTTAAACAGGGAGATAACTGTGCTTTTCCAAATCCCAAAGAGTTAGTGTTTTAGCCATGGAAGCCTGTTCTCTCAAAAAGAAACATGTGAGTCCAGTTAGCAGTTAGTCCAGTTAGTAGTTAGTCCAGTTAGCGGTCTGATTAGAGCGGCTGGCCCATGTCACACAGGTTAAACAGGGAGATAACTGTGCTTTTCCAAATCCCAAAGAGTTAGTGTTTTAGCCATGGAAGCCTGTTCTCTCAAAAAGAAACATTTTCCTATTAAAAAGCAGCACACTTAGGCTAGAAGGCCAACAGCACGGCATTTTGCAATTTGCACAGGACCTCTTGTGTTAACTGAAATAGGCACAAAAATTATCTGCCTTATAGAGGAGCTTTGAAAAATCCTTGAAGATAAGCAGTGATTGCAACAAAGTTTATTTTCCAAATGTGTTTCAACTGGCTTGCTAATTATACAGCTCTTTGTGCAGTCATGTAGGGTACATACCACTCCATTAACTGTGCAAGTTAAATGAAGGAAAGTAAATGATGGTAATCCTAACACTACAAAAGCTTTGATAGGGAAATTGCTAGGAAAGAACAATGTTGACAAATGACAGCAACAGAATCTTCTTAGTTAAATGCAGCAAGATTTATATGTTTAGATGCATTAAAACCTTCATATCTGGGCAAGAGTGGAGCACTGATTTTTGCTAAGACCAGAAGGGATTTCAGTATTAGCAATTCTTGCATTTTTGCTGTGACTATCCTAGTATTTACAGGTCTTAATTTCTGAAGCTTATCTACTTTTTTTTTAAATAAATCCTCACATTCAGAGTTGCAGAGAAAGCCTTAGAAATATTATCTAACGCCCCCTAAAAGCTTTGACAGCTTCAGAGAGGAAACTCAGATAGCTTTGAAACTCAAGGATACATAATTTTTTTTTTCTGAATGAGTCCCAAATGCACCTTAATATCATTGTTTTAAGCCAATCTCACCATTTTCTCAAAATTCAGGCATTCTTTTCAGCGTCTATTTTTAGAAACTGTGAAACCACTCCCTGTGTTGGGTGAACATTTCCATGCTCTTTCTTTGTGGGCTGTTTACTTGCTGGTCCAGGTAAGATCTCCTGGAGGCTTTCAGGGGTGCCAGTGCTGCTTCTGCACGAGCAAGCAGGGAAGCGCAGCAGGACTGGATCTCTGGAGGGAAACAATTCTAAGGAGTCTATGCCCATGCTGCATATATTTTGGGAGTCTTTTCTTTTCACTAGTTTGGTCCTATGGTCTGAACAACCATTAGGGCCTGGAGCACAGTAGATGTACTACTAACGCACATCTTCCAGTTTCATTATCTATCAAGTAAACCAGTTTGTGCACTCCGAGATTGCTCTGCAATGTGAACCAAAGCATGATCAGTCAGATGGAGTGTTTTGATGATTCTCTTCGAAAGTGCTCTCCCGATCTCAATTAATATGCTTATTCAGATACATCCCATAGTCCTCCACTAAAGTGAGAAAATTAGTCCACCACCAGTCCTGCAGCTCACTTGCCCATTGAGTGAAACTAATAAGGAAGAGTGCTATGGCTGCTATTAGAAGTGAACAACCACTTACTTGTTGCTGGGATAAATAGGAATATTAGGGAAAACACTGGTAAAACTACCCTGTCTGTTCTCATCTGTAATTCAATAGCTATAAGGAATTTTTTACAGTTTACATTGTAAAATGAAAATCTGTCCTGACTGGCGGGCCATGGGCAACTTGGGTCACATTTTGTTCCTTGGCAAAGCACAGCTAGGACAGATTGCTGTGTCACAGCAGAGACCATTATTCATAAGCAAGACTATTTTTAACACATGAAAGCAGAGAGATAAGTGTAAATGTTACTCATAATTAACATCTGATGAAGGCAAATCTGTTGATGCCTTTTGCTTTATTGAATCCAGTCTGCATATCATAAGTGTTACTGATTTTTGACACTTCAAGTCCCACTAGCCAATCAGTTCTTGAAGTTCTGCACACCTGGAAGGAAACAGAAACTGGCACATTGCCCGTGGTCAAAATGTGCAACTCGTAACACAGCTCAGCCCCATGTGCCCTTGCCAGGTGTCTGTGAGACAGTCAGCTTTCTGAGACTGAACTGAAATCTCACTTTGTTTCCTACTTTGGAAGAGACCGCAGGAGTGAAAAGTAAGATTAAGTGACATGAAACACAAGGTACAGAAGACCTACCACAGCTGTCCTTTACATCGATTTCTCATGGACGTTATTGATAAAGCAGTTTGTCACAAATTTCACTTTGTTAATGCTCCCTTTGGGGTGCTAGAGTTTTTGGTTTGTCAAGACAATGCTTTAAGTCACAAAAAGCCATGTCATTTTGTAAACACCAACAGGCACACTCTGTTGGCCAGTAATTGTTTTTTATAATCCATTTTACTAGTCTGCTGCATCCTTTTCTGTCAAATGAAATGGTGTTATATGATCGTAACCGTAATTGCTTCCCCATAGCTGGTGGGGTATTTAAAGAAAACTGCATGATGAGTGCTGGTAAAGTGGTGAAATGGGATTGGGACTGGGACATGGGACTTGGGGAAGTAAAACTCACGATGGGGCATGAGTGATAGGTATTCTGCATATCATGTAATTTTTGGCATTCATCTGAGATGTATGAGTCTGGGATTCACTTTAATTAATGCTGGTCATCTGACATTTAAGACAGCTAGTTTGCAGCAGTCACGAAAGCTTTCTTTTTAGTCAATGGAGAGATAAGCACCACCAGAGAGTGATTGGTCCCATTCCAAGAGAGATGTCTAAAAGAAATTAAATACATTGTCTTAAGGCCAATGAATCTCCCTCTGTTGTAAGAAAACCTGAGGACGTTTATAGGCTTACAGAGTCACCAGTGATGGAGGGAATGAAAACAAAAGCCCCTGCAGTGAATACTTCTTATCCATCCCTTTTGCCAAGTCATGAGTGACATCTCATTTTGGTGGTTCATGCAGGTGGGGCTTATTTTGTGACTGTATCTCTGAATGCAAAACACTGCTCAACAGAGTATTTGGTGTGAGCCCATCTTGCAGCCTTACGTACCTGTGTGCTTTTCCAGTTTCCCCAAGAAAAATAAGGTTGCTTTAAATTGCACTAACAGCTCATGGGCTCAAAGCAAAGGCATTTGAGATGAGCTGGTCAGAACTGCTTCTTTAACGCCCCACAGTGCTCACCTGTTTCACTGCTGGGAAAGGTGACAGGGGACCCTCACTCACCTGGGGCGATTCTTTCGTGACAAAGTCTTTCAAACCACACTCTTCATATACTGCAGTGCAGTTTAATATAGAGACAAATACAGAGTTTTTGTCATGTTCCATGCCCCTGAATTTTGTGATATTTCTGTACCTAGACCATAGAGGGAGCAG
Organism: Charadrius vociferus; assembly: GCF_000708025.1. NCBI lineage: Eukaryota > Metazoa > Chordata > Aves > Charadriiformes > Charadriidae > Charadrius > Charadrius vociferus. Next base: position 12,760,461 of record NW_009650064.1, read on the forward strand.
GTACTATGAAAAGGAAACAAGAAACAGACAATGAGGCAAAGAAATTGTGAATTATTGTGGTTCCTCTGTCAACAGTGTCTCTAGCATTTCCTACCATATGTCCAGAAAAAGAGAAAGAATGAACTTGGACAGATCTAATCCAATTTTGTGGCAACTGAGAGTTTTAAAAAGTAGCTTTAGTCCTTAATTTCTGTAACCCTCATGACCGTTCTGAGGTCACTAAAGCTACCTGGGGTTTGTCAGAATTATTAGCAATTTTATTCTCTCCAACATGAGATCCTTTTAACAAACAGCTTTAAAATGTTTTGGGATGGAATCGAGCATTAGTGTCATTCATAAAAGCACAAGGTGGCAGTGAAATCAGGGAGCACTGTAGCATCAGTTTTTCAAAACACAAAGAAAGATGCAGGCAACAGATCTGACCCTTCAGCTTCCTGTTAAGATTATGCCAAATTGTACCAATGAACCCTGTCCTCCAATGCAAGCCCTTGAGTGCCACTTCTACAGAATAGTTCAGGTCACAGCACAGGATCTGGCTGGAAAACCCATCCCAAGGAATACACAAGCAGCTGTTTGCTTATGCAAGACTGCCCAATAATGATTTTCTTGCATCTACGGTGTGTAGATGCAAACACATGCAAACATGCAGATTAGAGGGCGGCACATGTCTGACTGAAAATTGCCCCTAAATTTACAGCTTAATCACTGATCATGACTATGGATTTTTGGACTAAAAAGAGCTACTCCAGATGCTATGTCTATGACTTTTACTTAATGTGTGTGATTGGATTCAAATGTATGTTCACTTTTTTTTCTGATGTCAGAAAGTAAAGATGTGAAGTCACTATTTTGTATTATTTCAATTTATGTAATTTTCACTGCTGAAGCAATGAGAAAATCCATTTACTGAACCCTGACTGTTATGGTCATCTGTGACATGAGTTAATGGGACTATTTTGTCAGGCTAATGCAACTGTATTGTCAAAGTAATGGAAGATTTTTTGAATTTGGAAAAAAAAAAAAAATCTTGTCATGGTTACTCGAAACAAACAGTGATGCAGATGCTTTGCCATAGTCACTATTAGAGACCCTTGGGCCAGATTGTACTGCCTGTTTACAGAAATGAAAACACACACTTTTCCTTCCAGTGTGGAAGGAATACAGACCAGTGCCTGTCCAGAGCCCATCAGGGCACTCAGGGCCCCGATAGCCCCATGACACTGCATGCTGGTAGAAACATGGGAAGAACAGAAACCAGACAAAAAATCTGTGGGCAAGTTTCTCCTCCTTCTCTAGCTCTGCAGAAACTAGTCCGTAGCAGTGGCAGAGCCAGATGCTGCACTCTCTCTTCTGAGCCAACCCTTTGGAGAGCCAGTGCATCACATCAGCGTGAGTAAGCTCTTGGTAGTTCAGTTCCAACAGTCCTCTGGGATTGAGGGGAAGGCAACAGAGCCCAATGCTATTACAGAGGTCTGTGGCCCTCCTGAAATCCATTTGAACTTCAGGGAACTTCAGCCAAGGTGAAAACAAAGACACCAGAGATTTTTTTTTCCCACTGCGGGGAAGACTGCCTTCTTTAAGGTCTGCCTTGCCTTTGCAATTTTTTCAAGGCATCCACCCCATATTTCCCTACCTACCTCTACACCCCATCTCCCTTCCCCCAGTTTTCTTCCCATAGAGCTTTTTATGTAGGATACGATGTGAACTACTAAACCAGACTTGGAAGACTATGGAGAGGATGAACTCAAAGGCTACAGTACTCCCAAGACAGCTTTTTTCCTGCTGGTTAACTGAAAACAACTGTTTTTTTATTTTTTTTTTTTTTTTTCAGTGAGAAGTTGTATCTCTGTTCATCAGATGCTTTGGCTGGATGCTGATGTTTAAGATGCTGAACTTATGCTGACCTTCTCAAGAGGCCATCACAGCCATAGACGGTTCCTGATATACTACTATCACCTAAGTGTGAAAGTCATGTAAGCATCAATAGTTTGCAAGTCTTTAAGGCAGCCCCATCCAGTAACCATTCTGCTATCTTCTGCCTCCGGTATTCTGTGGAAGCACAAAAGACTGTGTAAATTCAGCTATGGAATGATGTGAACCAAAGAGATATTCCTGAATGTGCACCAGGAGAAAATAACCCTCCTTCCTGGGCTTACCTGTCCTGCTTGAGAGCTGTTGTTGGTTTTGTTACATACTTGCATGTGGGGAAAACACTCTCTCTTGATTGGTATTGTAGCAAGCTTTGCTCTGACATGTCTTATAGAAAAATCCTCAATTTTACTTTCAGTTTACTTTACTACTGATAGAGTAGTAGTAATGATTCTGCAAGTATCATTCTGGGTTTGATCCTATCACTCATTTTCCTGTTCTCAAGAAAAATCCCTGTCCCCTGAGCTATCACTCAGAGTCTTATATGAATGATTTAAGGATCAAAACCTTAAAGCCTGGATTTTCTGAATGGGCAGATTTGCTTTCCATGAGTTAATGCTCACTGTGTATAATGTATTTCCTTCACATCATATGCCTGAATAGTTGTCACATACTCTCTCACTAGCACACAGAGCTGTTAAACTCTTTTACTTCTGAGACAGGTTAAATATAAAATGGCTTAAAAAGCCAGACATTTCACTCAAAAATTTCCACTAACATGGCTTTGAAGATCCCCCCTGGTAAGCAGCACTGAACCAGAATCTCAGTCTCCATACAGGCTAAAAGCAGGGCTTTCAGGAATGCAAATGCCAGAGAAGTAGAAGGCTTCTCAGAGACTCTTCAACACACCCACCCCAGGTCTGCTGTAAAGGTTGTCTTGTCTCAGCATTTGTGAGGTTGGGGCTACCACCTGTACTACCCTGCCATAACAGCAGCCTAGTAGAGTTTGCTTCAGGACCTCCCTGCAGCAAGACAACCCCCAAATTTATGATCCTTCTCTCAGAAGTGGCTTACAAGCCCCCTGAGCCATGCTATTTCCTGGGGGCAAAGCTGTGGTGCTTGGCTTGGTCCTGTGGTCACACTGGTGGCTGAAGCGCTAGGAAAGGACTTGCAAAGGAGGTGGTACTTCTTCAGTGTCCTTGTAAGACATAACAAGAGAAGTGTGGAGTGAAATGTGAGTTACAGCTTGGAAGGACAGAAGTTGCAGAGCCTGTAGGAGACTGCTTTCCCCTGATGGCCCTGGCATGCAGATATCAGTCACCACAATGGCAGTGTGCCTACAGCTTTCTGCTTAGAATCATAGAATGGTTAGAGTTGGAAGGGACTTTAAAGATCATCTAGTCCCACCCCCCCTGCCATGGGCAGGGACACCTCTCACTAGACCAGGTTGCTCAAAGCCCCATCCAGCCCCGCCTTGAACGCTTCCAGGGATGGGGCCCCCACAAATGCTCTGGGCAACTTGTTCCACTGTCTCACCACCCTCACAGTGAAGAATGTCTTCCTAATGTCTCTTCTAAATTTACCCTTTGACAGTCTGAAGACATTACCCCTTGTCCTATCACTACACTCTCTGATAAAGAGTCCCCCCCATTTTTCCTGTAGGCCCCCTTTAAGTACTGGCAGGTTGCTTTAAGGTCTCCCCAGAGCCTTCTCTGCTCCAGGTTGAACAACCCCAACGCTCTCAGCCTGTCCTCATAGGAGAGGTGCTCCAGTCCTCTGGTCATCTTTGTGGCCCTCCTCTGGACCTGCTCCAACAGGTCCGTATCCTTCTTATGTTGGGGGCCCCAAAGCTAGCTGCAGTACTCTCAGTGGGGTCTCACCAGAGTGGACCAGAGGGGCAGAATCACCTCCCTTGACCTGCTGGCCACGCTGCTTGCTGGTGATCCAGGCACTGGGTGGGAAGTGCAATTTTGAGTCCTTGTGCTGAGCACACTAGTTTCCCCTGGAACACCCAGCAGTCAGGGACTAGGCTATTGGAGATGGCTGCTGTGTCCCAGCATGCTCTTAAGGTCACCTCATTATTGTATTGCAGGAGCATGTGGAAGCCCAGCTGAGATTTGCACTACTTTCTGTACAAACACATTGGATGCGAACACCCTGTGCCAAAGTGCTTACAGTGTAAGTGAGAAAGACAGGCAAGGGATGCTGAGGGACGAAGGACCCAGAGGTGAAAAAAACTGCCTCAGGTCACAAATCCGCTCTGTAGGAAAGCTTTGTGGAGAACTCAGGTCTCCTGATTCCTGGATGAGTGACACCTCCATCAGCACAGGCACTCTCTTTGAGAGTGCTGCAGACGATACGAATGCTGGCTGGTAAAAAACCCCCTTGAGTGAGGATGCAAATCAAGTATGATGAAATAGAACAGCAACGGTTTAGTTATGCAGCCTACTATGATCAAACAGCATCTTCTCAAGGTATGAATTGTGCTGCTGGTTCTGTTTCAGCACAGTAAGACTGGGTTAGTGGAGCAGGGTGTGACAAAGCTCGCTGCCAGCACTTCTATTTTTCTGAATCTTGCCCTTGGCCATGTGTGTTTGGAATGGTGGCATTTATTCAATTTTTCCTAATGATGTCTCCAGAGGCTTCCACTGACTTAATTTTGCACCACCCTCATCCCTTTATGTAGGCTCAACAAACTCTTCCTCATCTTGCATCACCCGGCCGTGCCCTGCGCACTGACAATGGATGTCATTTTAATCCATGGCGTCTGTGTATTATCATGCTTAGAGAGTAATCACACAGTCCTGGCGTATTGTCAGTCTTCACAATTGAAATAAGAGTTCTGCTACTGTTTCTTTTCATCTGGACACAGTAGATCCTTTCTGGACTTGCACTGATATTACTTAAATTATGTTATGAAATCCTTTCTCCTCATCTTTGGACTGAGATTACAGTCAAATTGTTTTAAGAACCATATTGAGCTTCCCAACAGAGCAAGTTTTAGGCATTACCCACGTGTTCTGACAGCAAGCCATTGATACAGCATCAAGAAAAGGAATGGCCCAAAATGCTTCAGCAAAGCAGGCACTTAAGAAAGAATGGGCAAAGAATCCAACTTTTTCTGTTTTCATCATTCAGGGACTGTCAGCTATTGTAGAGTACGTCAATCAAAGGAACAGAGCTGTGCTGCTACCAGTTTCCACTAACAGAGTGTCTGGTCCTTGGCATTTCTCTGGGATCAGATATATACGTGGTTTTAATAGAACTGTAAGTCAGATAAATGTGACTTTTTTTTCATCTCATACAGGGGTTGTAACCACAGCTCTCATTAATACACATCCTGCGTCATCTCAAAGTGCAGATATCTTTGATGTCTTCCACTATTTAAAAAATTGTGCTTTGATGAAAGCCAAAATATTAGTTAGCCATAACTTAAGGCTCAGAAAACAATACACAAATTTAATTGTAAGGTGCATTTTTTTGTGCTTTAGGCAAAGAAAATACTGAGGGCAATCAGCTAAGTAGAAAATTATGTTTATATTATATGGGATACATGCAATTATAATTTGCTGTAGGGTTGGACTCTTGATTTTTAGATTCCAGTAATTAAATGTATTCCTTGCTTGCTGAGTCATTGTGCTGTGTGCAGAACCTATTACAATTATTTTCACACCATAATTATCACGAGAATCCATTTTAGAGACAATATGCTGCAGTGAAGGCTGTGGAAGGTACCCCTGAAACTAATAATTTCATATAGCCTAGAAAATCCATTTTACAGTGTTTAAATGGGAAACACACAGAAGCATTCATTATTTAGTTTATATATATGAGTATACATAAAAATGTAGATATCTAAAGCTTCTTTTATGTATGTTTATTGGTTGATTTTGAGAAATCTGCATGTATTTAATGTACTTAAACCAAAGCCAAATATGTGTAACTGCATCTTTATACTACACAATCCGTCTTACTGGCTGCCATGACTACCGACTAAATGTCAAAATGCAAAAGACAATGAGAGGAGACAGTTTGAAAAATCCAATTTTCTTCTGGGTTTTGAATGGAATTTTAATTTTGTGAGACATTTTAAAATAAGTATGTCTCATCAGTTTGAATAAAGGCATTAGTTTGCTTTCTGTACACAATTAGAAATGACGTATGTAAGTAGATTACTTAAAAATGAAGGGTTCCTATCCTTGCAATAATACAAACAATGGCATACACATTATAATTATGTTAATTGACAATAGTATTTTAACTTTGAATGCCAGAACAAAATAAGCTCTTAGTAAATGACTTTTAAACCCAAGGAGGTGTGATAATGGAAATTGTGTTGCAGATGCCCTGATACTCTGGTTTATACTCTGGTGCTTTGTATTGTATGGCTTAATTCCCTTTTTTCATAACAAAGACTATCGAAATTTAAATGCTTTCATACAAATTTAAGAGCAAGGGGCTGTATTTATTTAATTACAAGATATTTTGAAGGACTGAATTTCTGGGTTTAGAGAAATTTAGTCCCTGATTTAAGGAAGCCTCCCTACATATGAAGTCTGTCGATGGTATGTTTATCCTTGGAGAAATACATTGGTTCAAAAATAATGTCTTTATGTTTTGAAGGACTTTGAAAGCACTGCACAGAGTAAGCAAAAGTGACAGCAATGCCCTGATCCACCATGTTGATACAAAGCAGGTTCTGTAAAAATCATCTTTTCATTTGGCTTTATCTCCTAACAAGCAGGCAGCAGAATGACTAGGAAAAGTATCTTTTGGCAGGTCCCCAAATTTAGAAACTTGGGCTACTTCTAGACATTCCAGTGTCTAATATGTTCACCGTAAAAATCTATTTTCACAGCATTTAAAGACATAAGAAAATTTTCTGCTAGTCTTCTACACAGTCCTAAAGAAAGTACAAATGCCCAACTGAGATTTCAGATGATGTTTCAGTGTGTGGCTACGTAAAACCATAACTGTCAATGCTGAAAGATGAAGTTTAAGCACCAAAATAGTAGCGGATACTGGGGCAGTGACTATTTTTTAATAATAAATTTACAGAAATAAACTAAGCATATGTAGGTTGGCTCTAAAAGTCTCACAAGGAAGACATTTTTGCTATTTCTTCCACTTTTCTTTTGAAGGGGTCAGATTGGGAAAATGGAGAGAGGAAGCAGGCAAGAAGCAGAGGTGTGTGTGAACCAACAGGAGGGGAGGCTGGGTTCACCATTGGTTGAAGGTATTTGGTGTTGTGGAGCTGCACCTGAGGTACTGCATTCAGTTTTTGGCCTCCCAATTTAAGTGGGACATGGAAGAACAGGCAGAGGTCCAGTGGAAGGCTACCAGGAAGGTGAGGGACCTGAAGCATGTGGTCCCCTCAGTCAGGTTCGTTTATTTGGGCAAACAGGTGGCTAAGGCATGTTATACTAGCAGCTCACAATGATTTGAAGGAAAGATGAATGAGATGACAGACTCAAACTCTTCCAGATAACAGAAGAAGGAACAGCAGCCACAAATCATGGCTTGGGAAGTTGTGAGATCATCCATTAAGGAGCTGGCTAGAGAAAGTGGCGATGGTCTTTCTTCAAGCAGGAGGACAGGCTAGATAACCTCTAGATGTCCCTCCAACCAGCTTCTCTACAGTTCAGTTCCCAGATTGAGCTTAATTTTATGTGTGCTGTTGTGGGAGGGAGAGAGGGCTTGCCAGCAACTTACAGCCCTGGCTTCACTCCTGTTTGTTATTCCCATCTTTTCATGCTTGCTGTCCCAACAAAAATGAATCTCAAGTGAAAATCCAATCTCAAATGAAATTCCAAGTACCCTTCCAGGTTTGGTGAAAACTTACTCACAAAGCAAGCAATAAGCCATACAGAATAGACACGGGCAATAAAAAGGATGCATAGAAGCAAATAAAGAAAATTATTGTAACTATTCTTTTAAATTTTGGCTTTGCCTCACTGGGAAGATTTTGTGTAGCTTGCAGAGTCTAAATGATCATTTCATTCTTGGAACTGTTGCAAATAAAATACCAGTCTGGTCATCAATGAGTATTAACTTACGTAGCACAACAAGTCTGGAGTCTCTGCAAGTTTTGTTATTGAGCAAAACCATAAAATTGTATTGGACATAGAGCACATGGATATAAATGTGCCTATTTTATCCAGAAATGGGCACAATGGAAAACATTTATATAAGTCAAACTTACAACCTAATCCAGACCATAAAATAAATCTGAGACATTTAATTGGATATTCTTTCCTTTTTTTAATGAAACTGATTTGGGCAGTGACAACAATCAATGGAGTTACTTGTGTGAAATGATGGATGAAATCTTCAATAATCTTGACTCCTGCTAGATCACAAGCATTTTTCAATTTGTCACATCCTTTCTTAGCCTGAGAAAAAATATATGTAAAGCATGTATGTGAAAATAAAGCTTCAGCCTGAGCACCCATTGAGCTGTGGCCATTTATCAGTGGTTCTCTGGAAGCCCATTTAGAAGATATGGCCCATGTCCTGCAACATTCTATTGTAATGAACTTATCCTAACGACCAGTAAAATTAATTACAATAGATTGAAGTTTTTGTCAGTCCTGATCTTGAGCTGGTTAACACTGTTTTACTAGCAATCAGATCATTCATGGATGAAATCCCAGTCTTCTTTTAAGTCAACTGAAAGGTTCTCTTTGGTGCATTTAAGTTTTATCCAATAGCTGCTTTCTGGGGTGAAATTTTTGAGCTATACGTCATGTGTCTGTTATTCTGTGGCTTTCAGCTTTTTCTGTATGATCTTTAACTAAACTATCTCTGCAGCTATTATTACTAATTACCCGATTTATACTTCTACTATTGTATCCTGCCAAGTCTTTATGCATATATTCAAACATTTGATTGCCTCCATTAAGAAAATAATGATACCACTCAACAGCATATTGCTAAAATTTATCATAGATAGGCATAGATTATAAATATTATTGAGTACTTTAGTCAGAAGATGTGGAAAAAAATGTGTGAAAAATAAAGAATGACAGCCTCTTCTTTGAAACCATGCTGATGGTTCAAAGAAATTAGTATATTATTCAGAATTAATTAAATTGGCTGAGAGAAAACAGTTGCTGGTGGGATATTTTTGTTACGATTGATCCTACAATAAAACTAGAATAAGAACCGCTAGTCAGAGAAAGTGACCTCTGTTTTAAATAGGTTTACTCAGATTTGCATTATAGACATACATTGATTTTTTAAAGATGTAAAATTAATGCATAAATGTCTATGCTATAACAATTTATATGGACCTTCAGTAACGTGAATGATCCCAACTAAGTCTTTCACGATCCACCTCTGTTTTCCATCTTTCTCTTCTCCTTCCCTCTTTTACACTGTTTTTCAATTTAGTGATTTTTTCCTGTCATGAAATATTACTGAAGATTTCTAGAATTCATTTGCTCTGTCAGTCTATTTATCTCTCTGTAGCTATCTATCTGTCCATCTGTTTCTATTTTTCTGCAGTACTGGCCTTCACTTACACAGAAGAGTATCTTGATGAATTCAGAGGCACTGCTCTGCTACTAAATTAACCACATGAGGAGTCAATCCCTGCAGAGATGCTCCATTGATTTCTCTGAGACTTTGGTGTGAGGGTGCTTGGCACATTTAGAATAACGAAGGATCTTCACCTGCATGAGCTACATTTCCAGGGAACTGTGCACCAACGTATCCCAGCATCAACAGTTTGTCATTAAAGGCAAATTAGAACTTCTTCTGTGTTGCTCAGCCTGTCCTTTATAACAGACTTATCAAACTTCCAGGACTGGCTTGGCCGTCATACTTTTCAATATGTTCTAAAAGTATTGGGAGCTGGAGATCCAAATGTCAACTTATAATGGCATGTTTTTTCTCTTTTGTTGTATAATCAAATTCTCTTTCCTGTATAAAAAAAAGTCTCTTTTCCTGTATAATCAAATTCTCCTTTATTAGTGTAGCTGGCTTTCATATGGCTATTCAAAATAATAAAGGAGGTGGTCCCTTCCTAAGCCGCTGATTCTTCGGGAGATTTAAAAGGGAAAAAATGGGTTCATCTGACATAAATCAACATGTGTCTACTACCATAGATTTGCACTGCTTTAGGATCTAATTCCAGCAAGATTGGTGTTCCTGGCCTTTGCACACCTTAGCCACTAAAATGTGTGACCCCTACACCACAGTGAGCCATTGCTATTTCCCATCTTCTGCCACTTTTTTTGACTTCCACTGCATTAGAAAATATGGGAGTCTTCCTTCCACTGAATATCACTTTGTTAAATTACAACAATTTGGCCTACAGTTTTCTTGGCTGGAGGGCTGCCTCTTGCTGAATGTTGGAGAAGCATTTAGCAAAAAACATTTCACTATTTCTGGGAGGATGACTAGGGAAAAATACATAGCTTGCACGTGGTAAACTAAACAAGCACTTATTATATTTGTTTGAAAGGCACTAACACTTTGTGCCAGGAAATCATTCCTCATTTGAAAAATCTGCCTGGGCCTGGCAGTGGAATAAGTCGTTGAATAAGTCAGGCTTCAATCATGGCTGGGAGAGACATGTCCAAGCTTTACAGCCAATTTCTCTGCAGACACTTTGTTCTGGACATGACAGATTCCACAAGGGCTTAGAGTGATGCTTCAAGCACTGCTCCTCCTGGTTGCTGTGGACCAGAGGAGTGCTGGAAATTGGAAAAAGAAGAGGAGACAATTATCCTGTGGTCTAAATTCCTCCGGAGCTGGCCCTGCAGAAGTGTGAAGGATTATCAGAAGGAATGGGCTGTGTGAAGGGATGAGAGTTGAATGTGCCTGGTGGGAGAAATTGCTGAGAGCAAACAAATTAAAAAAAAAAAAAAAAAGGAGGGGAAAAAAAAGTATAGCCAGTCAGGGGATGGGATGATTGCAACTGGACTAAGAATGAGGATGCCACTATGACTGACTGGATAATGAAGCTGGGTTAAGAAACTGAGGGAAAGGGTACCAAGGAAATGGACTGGGTCTGAAAATCAGTAGGTGATGGGGATGGAGCAGATGTGTGGATTAGGATGGCAGATTGTTCATAAGAAAGTTCAGAGTCATCTGAAATACAAATGATAGAATCATAGAATACCAGGTTGGAAGGCACCTCAAGGATCATCTGGTCCAACCTTTCTTCGCAAAGCGTGGTCTAGACAAGATGGCCCAGCACTCTGTGCAACTGAATATTAAGAGTGTCCAAGGTTGGAGAATCCACCGCTTCCCTGGGGAGATTATTCCAATGGATGATTGTTCTCATTGTGAAAAATTTTCCTCTTGTGTCCAATCAGAATCTCCCCAGGAGCAACTTGTATCCATTATCCCTCATCTTTTCTATGTGACTCCTTGTAAAAAGGCAGTCTCCATCTTCTTTGTAGCCACCCTTTAAATACTGGAACATGGTGTACTTTATGGTATTATTCACATTTTTCATGCAGAAGAGATCAAGGTGCCAGCAGAGCTGAGATCTCTAGAACAGCATTGGCAAACTATGCAAACTGATAACTACAATTTTGGAGAGCACTTAAAAGTACCTCTGCCATATTTCATCCTGTTTTTCAGGCCTCACACCATTAGAAGGTGAAATTCTTTACACTGTTAATCTAACGCAGTGTGATTCTCTAAGTAAGGTATTTCCCTTCTCAACGTTTCACTGCAAAAAAGTGTGAATGCACTTGATCCTCAATGAAGATTAAAATAATTAAAAATCTGTTGTGGTTTGGGCTGGGCTGGCTGCTAAAATGAATGACAGATGCTCTGCAAATGTTAAACATTTTGGTTTTTTGAAGCACAATGAGTATGGGCTTCTTTCCTATCTACAACGTATAATATTGAAAGCTCCATGACTGAGGTCTTGAGAGCATCAGAAAATATCTAAACACATAGACAAGACATTAGCTTAGAAATAGACTTTTGTACTACATCTACATAATAGATTAGATAAACGCCAGTACCTGAAGACAAAGAGTGTATATTCAAGTGACTGTAAACATGACTGCTGAGTGACATCAGTTGCTCTTCCTTTTCACATGAATGATGTAAGAAACAAATACATCAAAACAGTTAAATGTGATATTTAGTAAAGGCTAATAAAATGGGTCACAGAAGGGAATTCAACTTCCAAAAAGTGTCTTTGAAAAATTACGGAGCTTGATTCATGCATTCATTTTAATTTAAAAGATTTCCTAGGAGTGTGCAAACATTTCCTACAGCTCCATTAAGGTAAATGGAGGGCTTGCAGTACAAAAATACGAGCAAAACATAACATTTAATTTTTGCTACACTTTTATATATAAATGTAGGTACATTTTTTTTGTGCATCTTGGCCCTAGCTGTGGTCTCTACAGTCTTTTGAAAGGGAAACAAATAATAACCACAATAATATTAGACACTTCAGGAAGCCCTGCCAAAGAAATCCCATCAGGAGCCATCCTAGTGGAAACCAGAGGATGAATTTGAACACGTGTATATGAGAAATCTAAGGCCAACAGAACAATTAGTGTTTCCAACAACTTTAGAAAGGATCAAAAATAGTATCAAGATCTAAAGTTATAGCTACATAGTCACTTAATGACTAGTGAAAATATTTAAATTTAATGTAAAAAACCGAAACATCAACAGGAACCTTCACTAGCTTCAGGTAAAGCATATTTTAGCTGAAGTTAAAATCTCAATCTGTAGATTTCTATGCCAATCAGTAGTACAAAATACAGGTATCATTATTTTTTCTTTACCCAAGAAATTCTCCAAGGATTATAAAAAGTATCTGAATAGCACAGAATGCTAATACAGCCTTAGAAGGTAAGTTGTTGTGTTTCCTAATCTGATCAGTATGGATTTTTGCAACTTCTATAACATTAGAGCATTGTTACACATTTCCATGCAGTATGGAACATAATCTCCCATCAAAACTCTGAGGTAAATATATAAGATTATCCCCAACTTTACAAAGAGAAAGTCAGGTCATAAAATGATTAAGGGACAAATCCAATAAAGGAGGTAGGTGCCTAAAATGATATTTAAGAAAAATTCAGGCTCCTAAACACAAAATGCAGATTCTGCAAATTCCTGAACAGCTGCAGAGAGGTCATGAAAATCCATAAATACCCTAATTTGCACTCTTCAAATTGGTGGTGCATTGTAGGGTGGTCCCTTTTTCTACAAGCAAGGGTGCCACAGACTTGAAATGTTTAATCCCCTAATACTGGGAATTGGGTGTTCTTCCAAACCAGTCCCCACCCTCTGAAGAAATCAGCACAGCCTATTTTCTGGGGGGATGTTGCGCACATAGATAGGACAGGGTCGTTCACAAATGCAGGGGCAGCCACTGCTTTCTTGTAAAATGCAGCTGAGGAGAAACATTGCTGGCTGGCTTACTCCTGCCCTTTGGTACAGCTGTCTCCAGTGAGCACCTTGGACTGGCACATGCCAGAGCTGGTTCAATCTCTTTCTATTTTTTATCCACTGGCTGTATCATGCAAAATCCAGCAGTGGTCCTGTAAACCAGAGCGTCCCAGTTGCTAGGTAGAGGTCATGCTCCCTCCTGTGTGCTCTCTTGTCCTCCCTCCAGCACGGGTGGGAAGGGGCCACATCTTGGTGGCTCTGCTGTTGTCCTGGAAGGAGGACAAGCGGGGACAAGGACACACATCCCAGTGCCACACTTGGAGGCCAAACACCAGCTGTTTGGCTGAGGGGAAGGACTGCACTCATTGTCACTTCTTCTTCCTTCCACCATAATGGTGGAGGACAAATAAGGGCTTCTCTGTGGACGCAGGTAAAGCACCCAAGAGACAGCTGAAGTCTCACCATTCCCCCCTGTATTTCCCTCCGGTCACAGAGTGATGAATACATCAACTCTGGGAAGACCTCAGCAATGGCCAGAGGTGCCAACCTCTCCCCAGGTGGTGCGGAGGTACAGTCACACCTGTATCCCACCACAAGTGCCTTAGAGCTTTACTAACTCTATCCTCAGTCATCTCCCTAAACTAATCCACCTCCTTGGGGCAAAATTGTGGAAAAAAACCCTCACCAATCCTTTTCTGCAATTGTGTGCATGAAGGATCGCAATTTCTCCACTCAGTAACTGCTACAACAGTGATGAGTTTTGTGTATTAGCATGAGTGCATAAATTATAATTTATTTATGAACTTCTTGGATTAGACAGCTACACCTACAAAAAAATAACATTGCTAAATGTATTCAGCAAAGCCTAATGTTTCGTGTAGATGCTGTGCATCAGTTTAACGGCACATCCTGGCAGAAAGAGCTTAAATTCGCTTCATTTGTTAAATTATGTATTAGCAGACAGGAAAAAGAAAACCACAGTAAGTGGAATAGAAAATCAAATAATTACAGAGCAGCTTTGTATGCTGGTATTGCTCAGACACAAGATGTCTTGAATATTTTGTTCCCAGGGACCAGCATTTCTGCATTAGTCTATTTTATTGACTGAGGATGCAGGTTTCTGCAGACTGAGGTCTCCAAAGCAAATTTTTCTGGTTTTGAAAAGTGCTGGGCAACTAGAACAATAGATACTGCCAGCACTGTAGTCGTGGGTGCCCAGCACCTTTCAGGATCGAGATAATGTGTCCCAGGTAGAATTGTTGGCTGATGTTCACCGGGGAACTCACACTTCCAAGTGGGATCAACTATTTTTAAACTGAATGAAGATCAACACCGCCTCAGACTGTATCCTTAGAATCCATAGTGAGAATTGTGTGTAGCCTAGAAGGAATTGTGAATAGCAGCTCCAAATTAGCTACCAATTTCTGTGTCCCCACGGGCTAAGGATCAGCTGATTGTGCTGAGGCCAGTGGCTGAACTCCATTGGCTCCAGTGAGGCAAGACTAGTTTGCAAAGTTGGTTCATCTATCATTCATTTTAGGGATACTGCTGGAGAAGACATGTTCTCTACAAGCCACCTGATGACAGAAACAGTTTTTGTTTATGAAGGTGACCTGCATGGAGAACTAACATTGGATTTTTGAAGGTAGCTACTGCAGAAATATGTAAGCACTGCTGGTTCATGATGTGACATTTGCTCCTCCTTAAAGCATTGGGCAGAACTACTGGGAGTGATGGGATAAAGGGCTTTGAAGACTGATAACATAATTTGAAAGCAAATGTACTCAATCTATATACATCCTGGGGGGAGCACACTCTGTGAGAAGACTTGTTGGACACTTCCAGCTGTGTTGTTGCCCGCTGGCCATTGGGCTAGGAGCCACCCTCAGTCCCTTACGTTCAAGTGGCAGCTTGCTTGCTGTATAATCTTTAGCAAAGATTTTAGTGAGTTAATTACCCAACTATATCAATTATTTGGAGTAACACCATTTTAGGATGCCTACTTTAAGACACCTAGGGCTTGACATTTTTCAGCAGTGCTGAACATCTCCTGTTCCTTTTGACTATGAACGAACAAGGTAGTTAAATTAGACCTACATGAAAATGCTGCACAGGTCAAGTATTGCCCAGACCTACCTGTCGTGGGAACCCTCTGATCTCTGTGCTTCAGACTACATAATAATGCCTCCTTCTCACAGGGGGCTCTTAGGAGAATTAATTAGTTAATTTTGTACGGTCTTTGAAGGCTAAAATGCTATCTAAATATATTGCTGGATATGAGCATCTCATTTCTCTTCTGTAATGAGTTTTTTTAATTAATGCTATTAATTTGAAAATGGAGAATTCTTTTCTAGAGAAATGAATATAAATGTCGCTTGAGAAAAATCTAGCTGTGAGGTTAGATTACACACATATTTCTAGTATAAAATAGTTGTGCAAAATGTGATCTACAGAAATGTACTATTGTAGTAAAAATACTAAAGAAATGAAAAAAAAAAAAGTTATTCCAGGCTTAATCAATTAATGAAAGGAAATTCAAATTGACAAAATCAATGTGAATGAATTACAGGAACACATTATTAAACAGGGAAGCCTTTAGTCTAAATAGAGCTTATATTGGGACAAAGAGGTGATGGAGGTGGAGGTGAGAGAACATTTTGGAAGTGTTCAAGCTGCTGAATTTTATTTTTATTTCCTCAGCCTGTTATGGGATCTCTTCCACAAGATGACAGAATAGATGACGCTTCATCCTCCTGCTTGTACACTTCGAAGGGTAAGTAAAGAACTGCTATTAGGCAATATAAATTCTTAACCATATGGACTGTTTTTAAAATTATTACTGCCTCAATTCGCAATGGCAGTAATCTACTAGTAGAATAGAGTAATCTACTCTTTAAAAACAGGAAAAGAATGTGAATAGATATTAACCTTCAGTTCTCTAGTGAATTGTACTTGCCAACAACTTTATATTAGCTTAATAATCAAAATTCTCAGAAAAAATAAACTAATTGAAATGTTTCTTCTGCTATATCTTGACAAAATTTGGAATATTGTTGTCTCAGTCAAACCACATTTCTGTTAACATTATAAGACAATGAACTCTTTTCTGAATCTTGCCTACATACATTCTCATCTCAAAGTAATTTCCTATTTGTCTGTTCAGATAAGCAATTTTCTGACAGTTGAAAATAATTCAGTGCTGACTTGCGTTCCTTTATTTGACTTGTGTTCAATTATTTACACATGGGGGAGAACCATATTTATTTGTAAAAGGGGAAGGTTAGAACCTTCTGCTAAAACCTGCATAATAAGGAAAGGAGCGTGCTCAGTCCAATTTCAGGCTGGTGCTGCTTAGCCATACGTTGCTTAACTTGGAGCTTGTCACTGCCATTAATGTCCAGATGACTACTCATGTGCAATTGTTGAAGATCAAGCAATTGCTGAAGTACACTGCCAGATGAGAGGCAGAATGCTTACTCCTTGGCAGTAAAAAAACCCTAGTTATTAAAATAATCGAACCGATTAAACTCAACAACCATACACTTATTTATGGCTTCATATGTATGTTTGCATACCAGACAGAAAAATAATGTAGGACTCAGTTAATAGCCAAGCTTAGCAGTGATAGTGCATCCATCAAGCTAAGTATCGAGGTCTGAGCTTGTAACTAAAACGTGCAAAATGTGATCTACAGAAATTTACTATTGTAGTACAAATACCAAAGAAATTAAAAAAAAAAAACCAAACAAATTCCAGACTTAATTAATGGCTTAATTAATTATGACAAATGACAAAATAGAAGAACAACTCTGAAGTACTTTTACAGCAGTTTAATCAGTCTTACTGAGATATGCAAAGGAGGCAGCGTGGGGATGCCTGATTTCCCGTATCCTCATAATCCCACCCATTTATCACCTCACAGAGTTCCTGACTATCTCAAAAGGAACCTGAATTAAAACACTTCCTTAACACATTATTAACACACATCCCATGTATTTCTGTTAAACAACTTCCTATAAAATAAACAAGAACCATAATCAGGACTGAGACTTTCTGTGTGACAAATGTCTGAAGATGTTTTGATAATAAATGTTCTTTAAATTGAACACCACAAGGAAACAATGAAGTAATGGTTTCAGACACTTTTTTTAGTTCCAGTGGCATCACTGACTGCTTCACCCTCACACTGCCATGTACATACCCTAAGAAAGTTTATCCAACCTGGTTACATGGCCTATCAGGTCTGTAGTGACCCCACCTACAAAAGCTGCTGATTTATGTAGCATGCATCCTGTATGGTATTATGGTATGCAGCAGAAGATATGCATGAGCCCAGCCATACAATCCAGATTTCATTTGGAAGATGGTGCCAAGGGGAGGATGCAATTTAAAAGCCCCCAGGATTTCTGTACAGTCGTGTTATATGAAATTTTAAAATAAGACACACTTAAATATAGATAAATAAATAAAGAGGCGTGTGTGTCTGGTGTGCATCATTCATATACTATGTAAACTAAAGAGAAGAAATTAATGGGCATTCAGGGTGTACTGAGCTCCAGAAGTCCTTCCAGCTGTTGAAATTCCTATGTAAACCAACGGCGCTTTCCTGGAAAAACCTTTTATTTAACAGAGCCTAAGAGAAAATGAGGCTTAACTTTGCTCTCTATGGCAGAGTATAAACAAAGGCTTATCACAGGATTTAGCACCTGCCTAACCTGAGTTATGTGAAGAGTTCTGTCCAAAGCCAGTAGGACCATTCACAGGCTGAAACTCAGACACCTGCTTAAGTGCCTTGCTGGACCAGGGCCAGAAACATAATAGTGGGCCAGCTTAAGCTGATTAGAAATGTTCTGTTGGCTCCAGCAGCAGCAGGATCTAGCCTTTATTGCCACTTTGCAAAACACAGTGCTCAACAGGGAAAAAAAAATAGGCACTCTGTAGTTCTGTCAGTGGTCTATTGGGTAAAGCTTGAGTACAAAACAAATGTAGCTTATTTAGCAGTAACTGGAAATGTGTATGACTTGAGAATGTATGACTAATATGCTGTCTAGATCCATATTTTCTCTACAGCAAGGAAGAATAAGATTCAGAGAAATGGTGAAAAGAATCCTTAACCTTTGTGAGTTTAAAGAGGGAAGATGCTTTTAATAACATTTCTGTAATTGTTTAGTTGAATGCTGTTCTAATTGTTATTTTTAGAAACATAGATAGTTACATTGCTTTTTATTGCTTGTGTATGTAGCTTGTTAACCGGGTATTAATACGCAAACTGGCGTGGCATAGTCAATCCATCTCTGGGCAAACCTAATGATTCCAGGCATCTCTCCCGCTGCAGAAATCTTTGTATTTGTGTGCTGCGAGACCATTAATCAAAGGCTGAAGAGCCCTTTCTTCCCCAGTGACAGAATTCCTAACAGGGCCTTCTGCAGTGATAAGTCTCCAACTGACTACAAATTATCAATACTGATTACCAGATTGCTGCAGTGGGGAGGGGACGGCGTGCTCGGCACTGCAGGGCTGGCCAGACTCCCACAGCCCTTGTCTCCCTCTTTTATTTGCATCTACAGCTGTCTCATGCCTTGTTCCCAGGGGTGCCACAGCCAGGTTAAAACGCCGTCAATCCGCACTGATTATTCCTCGGGAGCGGAACATCAGCATTCAAATAAATAAATGTATAATGCATCAGTTACCGCTGGTGCCAGGAGGATTCGATATAACTTCGTGCAACCTGATTAAGAGTGGTAACAGGGTCTGCACAGAAGGGGAATTCGAATGGGATTTGCTTCTTGGGGAAGGATAATAATTGTGTTGGAGCTCTCTCCATCCTTATTTCGTGGGATTGGTGTGTGCATGACTTCAATGGTGAATGGTTGTGAAAACTTGAATTCGACTGCGTCAAACGCAGGTCCTGCCTCATCCCTCCTCTCCCCCAAAATAAAGAAAAAAAAAAAAGAAAAAAAAAAGAAAAAAATGAAGGAGGAATAGGGTCTGCAGGCTTCCAGCAGCCCGACCCCACCGTTGCTCCCCTTCTCTCGCTCCCACACCCTCC
>NW_009650064.1:12780561-12783399 GCF_000708025.1 Charadrius vociferus
CCTCCCCCCGCCCCGGTTCGTTTCGGAACCAGCACTGGTCCCAGCCCGGGGGGGCTCCGGGGGTGGTGGGAGGCATATTGATAGCAGGCATAACTTTCTGGTTCCCTTTCTTTTATCTCTCTCTCTCTTTTTTTTTTTTTTCTTTAATGCCATAATATATATACATATATTCATCTTTAAAATAATGAAAGCCCCTTCAAAGTCAGGCTGTGCTCATGTGCCGACCTCCCCCCATCAGTAAATAATGAATCTGATCCCAGGTTAAGATGTTAAAAGGGCCCCAGGATCACACCCCCCTCCCTTTTTTTTTTTTTCTGATCAAAGAAATTAAAAATATGGTTAGCGTTGCCTTGATTTTTTCTAAACTTTAGGGACACTGAGAAGAGCACCCAGTGTAGGTAGCGGCCCTAGGAAATAGTGGCTTTTTTAGTGGCTGAAGAAAAAGAGATGCGGTTTCTTACCCATTGCTGTTTTAGCCATGGTGGGATGTGCGGGCTCTCAGAGGTGGTGAAGGCAAAGGGGTCCAGCTACAGCAGTGGAGAGAGGGAGAGAAGACTGAATAAGGCACTGAGTCAGCAGAGTGGGGCTGTGCAAGAGAAGGAGCAAGAGGCAGGAGCCCATGAATAATTATCACTCCTCTACCCAAGCAGATTGGCTCTAGAGGTCCCCTGACATGACTCCTGCAGAGCCAGAATCTCCGGGCATTAAATATTGATCCACCAATGGTGCTGGAGTACAAAGTGCCAGAATGCAGTTTGAAATGGAAATCAGTCCTTGAATGCCTCTCCCCCCTCGGTCTGGCTTTAATAGTACATTCCATGTCAAATGTTTTATGTCTTACATGAAAAAAGCCTATTGGCGTTGAAGGCTCTGCTGTTGCTACCTGTAAAACATGCACAAATTCATTTTAACACATTTCATTCCAAAGATATGACAAAAAAGAAAGGACCAATGCAAGGGATTTTCTAAATCATCTCAGTAAAACAGCTGCTCAGATTATTTTTACCTCTGCATCCCATTTCCTACAAATGTGTACAGATTCCATATACAATTGTTGTATGCTGAATGTTCCTGCACTGCAGTATTTATTTTAGTATCCCCAGACCTAATCCTGGACAACTCAAACTCTGCTAAAACTTGGGGAATGGCAGCTGGACCTGTTCACACTCTTGAAGGGCTCTACAAAGCCAAAACCAGGATAAATGTGGAAAGAAGTCAATAACTACTTCCATGATGTACAAGAGCCACTGGGAATTTGCGAGCTTGATTCATTTGATAAAGTGTGCAGAATGGGACCTGATATGGTTATTATATGAAAGGGGATAGACACATTCTAAGGATTCTCTACATTAATTTTAAGGATTCTCTATCCCCAGGAAGAGGAAAGCCAGTGATGTGACTGACAGCTGCTAAACAAGTGTGGGTGGTTAATTGAAATTCTTGCTAGAAATATGGCAGTGATGGGACCTATTTGTACACCTCCTAGGGCTGGAAGCAGATGCTGGCCTAGAGGATACAGTGTCCACGGCGGTGATACAAAGAGGAGGACACTCCGCCTTTACCTTTTCATCCTTACACTGCCCAACTGGACCTCATTTGCCTCTCCCAGGGGGAAACCGGCCTTATTGTCAAAAGCTCACATTGATAACAGACTCCCACACTGCTTGCAGACAGGCAGGACATATGGCAAATTTTCAGCTTGGAATTTGGAGGGCAGCGCTTGTGGAGTTATTTCATGGTGTGTATGGGTGGGTGAGAAAAATAGGAGAGTGGGCAGAGGTCTCCAGGGTGGAGGTGTGTTCTCCCAGGATGGGCAGGGCAATAGCATCGTTCTCCTTCCTCCAGTGGTGCCATTTCCAGCTGCATGGTCTGCACAGTGTGCCAGAACTTACTGTGATGCTCTTCCTCTATGCTTCCCTAGAGCAGGTAATGCAGGATTACTCTTTTCGAGCTTCCTTGAAGTCAGTAAACAGCATCTTTGAGTAAAGCAGGGCCCAGAGCATGAGTCTGAAGGCAGCTTTCTCTTTTGAGTCACTATTTGTGATTTCTGAATTGCAGGAACCAGGTTTCTTTCTTCAAACGAGAACAGTCAAAACTGAAAGTGAACTGGGGGAAGGAAACATCCCCAAACTGTACGGTGTGCACAGAGAGAGGAGTGTGATTCACCAGTGTGTGAGCTGTGGCACAGCAGATGCTGTGATGGCTCCCTGCTGAGACTGCTTTGGCTCATTGTGAGAGGGGGATGAGGCAGGTTTGCTGGGATGCAGGATGCAGGGGGTGATCTGCCTTCCCGGAAGGCCCTGCCCTCACTGAGAGCAGGAAGGCAGCCCTGGGGGCCCTGTGGCCTTTTCATAGAACCATAGAATGGTTATAATTGGAAAGGACCTTAAAGATCATCTAGTTCCAACCCCCCATCCACAGGCAGGGACACCTTCCACTGGACCAGGTTGCACAAAGCCGCATTCAACTTGGCCTTGAACACTTCCAGGGATGGGGCATCTACAACTTCTCTGGGCAACCTGTTCCAGTTTCTTACCACCCTCATAGCAAAGAATTTCTATGGGTGGTGAAACACTCCTGGCCTTCAGCTGTGTGGCTGCGTGTGGGGGGAAGGTGAGCTGTAGACCAAGACCCAATTGTGCCGGGATGGCTGTGGTGAAGAGGAGCGTATTCCTGAAAGGAAAATGGTGAGAAACGACTGACTGACTGATGCGCACACAGAGGCAGAGGGAGGGAGACGCCCCACCGGGCTGGGGAGCCTCTCCCTAACCGAGAGACACCCCAATAGACAGGGGTGGCCCTACCCCGGGCTCAGACGGATGGATGCCGTGGTAGAGG
>NW_009650064.1:12784082-12797153 GCF_000708025.1 Charadrius vociferus
CTTTGCCGCCGCAGCCCCCTCCCCCGCCTTCCTCCCTGCCCCACCCCCGCCACCCGGCGGTGGGGAAGTGGATCCTTTTCCCGTCCCCCTGGCTGCCCCGGGCCCGGGCCGGAACTCTCCTCAGCCCCTTCCGAGGGAGCCGGTGCGGTGTGGCCGCAGGTTGTCGGGCCGGGGGCGAGGTGGGGGGACAGCTCTGCCCTCCCCCAGGAAGGGGGTACCAGGCTCCTGGGGTGGGGGTTGCCGAGAAAGTAGTGCAAGAAATTGCATAGCAATCACTGTCATGTCAAGCCCTTGGCGTATACAGGAGCAGTTATTAGACACTCCATATATCATTTCTGATCCACTGCCACCTTTTAATGTTGTGTTTCACATAAATTTTAGAGGAGCATGAATTAAGCTTCAGCATGTCCTAGCAAGGCTACAACTGGTTTCCTTTCACAGGCTGGGCCTTCTCTTGATTGACGTTAAAATGCATTTGCAGCCCAGCCTACCTCCAGGTCTGTGAGGATGTGCTGCTAAGCAAAGCACTCCTGAGCTGCTTCTAAATAGCAGTGGGATGTAACTGGGGTTTTCATCTCACTTTTTTTGGACACTTCTTCTGTGGCCTTGGCCAAATCCTTGAAAAGGTTTTGTTCTTTTCTCCCATTGGTTCTTTTCTCCATTTGTTAGAAAGGATCTTACTTTTTACCCCCTTGCAGACGAGGAAGAAGGGGAGGTGATACTGGAAAGATAAATGTTTATGCAGCACTTTTGAGACTATTGTTGCTAGGTAAATTAACTACATTGGCACTGAAATAATATAAACGGCAGAGACGGGAGTAGGTCATGAATCTCTTACTCTTTGCCTGTGCTTTGTGTCTCTGCCGCACAGGCTGGGAAACTGTGCAGCCTTTTCTTATTGACTTTTGGGAGACTTGTTTACACTTAGCCTTTGTCATTAGGAAATGTAATGGACCTTATTCAGAGAAGCCAATTTTTTTACTTCGGTCACTCCTACTACTTCTTTAGGTCTCCTGGAGCAATTTCTCTGTGTCTATGCAATTTTAGAAAATTAATTAGTAATTAGTTCATGATTAGCTTGTTTTCATCCCTATTACTTCCAACCCCTCACCCAAACCTATGGTAAAAGATATTATTCAGACTGTACGATGAAGTCCTCAAAAGTCAGAGAAGAATGGTGCCTGTGCAACCTTAGTTACTCCTTCTTAAGCATATATATCATTATAAAGTTTTTATTTATGTACTTACATGCTATTTTTTCCACCACATTCTCCCTACATGCATAACAAGATGGATGGTGCTCCCTCGGCGAGCACTATTTGATATTTTGTTTTCATTCTCTTCTCATAAAGCAGAACCTTGACACAGTCCTCTGTGCCCTTGAAAGCATGGGTACAATACAGATTTTCTTGCAGGAATGTTTAACAGAATATTTTCATAACGCGGGTGAAAAAATCTTTTGTCTAGCCTTATTCTTCACAGGAGGTTAAGTATAGGTTAGAAGATGTTAGCAGAGCTTGTGTTTCGGTAAGCAACTAAACCCTTCATATTTTAATGTGAAATTTAGAGAGGAGACTACAAACATATGCATGTGTGATTTTGTAATTTTTGTAATGTTTTTGCTTTTTTTGTAACTCTTTTTCTGAAATTTTCTGCAGAATGCTATAAATACACCAAGCAGATGGAAAGATTAGCTGTGTACTGAAAGCATAGGGAGAAAGAAATACCGCTGATACATATGCATAACTGTTTCTTATATCTGAAGCATGGTCAGCTTTTTCTTCTTGAATTATATTTTTCTTATCCTTTAATTTTCCTACGTAACATTCAAGTTATAAAGCAGGAACGTGCTGTTACGTTTCTATTAGCATTTCCCCACTTCTGAAATTGTGCTTTTTTGCTGGGCATAGGCTATCTAAAAATCATCTTGTTAAATCTTGATAGTGGCTTGATAAGCCAGCTGCAAACAATGTCACTATTAGTGATTTCAGTTGCTGCTCATTCCACATCCACGTTGGAGTAGTGCAGCTTTAGCGCTCGCCTGGTTTCATGCAGGCTTTTATACTTGCATGGCTGCACATGGTGTTCCTTTCAGCAGCATTCAGTATCACAGTGGGGAAGCTGAATAATGGTATTACAGTATTTGCAGATTTTTTTTTTTCCTAGAAATCTGTAAGCAACGGCTTAATGCTGACACAGGGATTGTACATAACGAGATCTCCCTCACCACACTTGCCAATGAGATGTGAGCCAGAGCTGTGCAAGGCCGCATGATGGGAGGGACTAGGTTGCATCTAGACTCTGTCCTGTGCTGCAAATACATAACGCGCTGTAGGCCTGGTGGGGATAGATAGGGGAAATTGAGGTGGAAACAAACTGTGTGATTCTGAATGAGGACGGCATGTTCACGAGACCATAAGAACTGTTGTCTGGGATCAGACCAAGGGGCCATCTCTCCAGCAGCCTGTAAATATTGTCCTTTTCCAAGGCCCTGCCAGATAACAGGATTTTCTTGTCAGTGACATCCTTGCCTTGGGTGAACCTGCCATCAGCAGCTCTTAGAGGAGGCAACTTGAAGGGGAATCCCAGTGCCTGTGGGCCTATTTTGGTTTTCACACCCTGACCCATCTCCAGGTAGGCCACCACTGGGCAGCCTCCCCAGGTCCTTGCATACGTTCAGAGCGCCCACACAAGTGCTGTTAGAGGTGCTCAGCTTTATGTCCCCCTGTGAATCCCTATTTTCTTTGATTCTCCCCTGCCTTCTTGTTTCCACTTCCATATTCCCTTGCATTTGTTTTCTCTAATCTCTTTCCTCTTTATTTGCTGTTCACAGGTAAAGTCTTATTTTTTAAATTTTTTTTTAAGGGAGAACTGACACCTGTCTCTTAAATGGGAAACTGTGTAGGAAGAGCAACCATAAACAAAGGCCTAGAAGGAGCATTGAGAGCAAGCTTATCTGATAGACCCCCTGTTATTCTCCCAGTGTATGCAGTTTGAGACCTTCCTGTGGTTTCTACACATTTAGTAACCCTCTAGTAGTCCAGCCTCTCCCTATTATCACTGGCTGTAGGTGAATGCTGGGGAAGACTAAGAGTAGGAGAAGCATGTGCTGTACTCCCCCAGGGACCATTCCAGCCACTGACTGCTCTCAGGAGATGCCTGACCCTGATACAGTTTTCCTACTCAATAACCCTTGATGAATCTTTCTTTCTTCTACAGTGTCCACAATGTCCTGCGGAAGTCAGTTCCACAGGCCGGCCCCTTTCTGTGTAAAGAGGCATCTTCTGTTGCTTATTTGCCTATATATGTGTATGTCTCCTACCAGGACCTCTTATGTTTGTCTCTAGATGCGGGATATTAAGCACACTTTCAGCCCTAGAGTCATAGGGTTCTTCACTCTTTGAAGTGAAAAGTAATGGAGGGAAGAATACTAGGTCCAATTCTCCTTTTAAAATGGGAGATGACAAGTAGACGATGCAGAAGGAGTTATGTTAGACAGATAAGGGACAATGCCATTCACTGCACCTCAGACATTCACAATGAAATTTTCCTAGAAAAACAAGCATGACAATATTCAACAGATCTAAATCAAAAGTCATTTCAAGATGAGGAGGTGTAGTTTGAAAGTGTCCTCCAAATACCTTATTGAAATGAGGTATATACTGGCAAGTTTCTGATTTGGTTTGCTGACTGCAGTTTTCTAAACAGCAAAATGCCTTGTGGAACAAGAAATAGACAACAGAAGTATGCTGCAAAGTGCTTAATTCACTTTTCTCTGTCTTCTTCACTGTTTGCAGTGACATGTACACTATTATTTTAACTTTCTTTTGCTGTTTTTGCTCTTCTTTGTATTGACTAAATTTACTGAGAGTGTTTGCTGGTTATCAGCTGGTTCCATCATGGCTTTTGTCTCACACACCTTGGAGAAGACCAACAGACCATTTGATGCTCCAAGTATATTCTAGACCATTTTTCTCTATGTAGTCAGGCATATTCATAGATGTGTGCATTTTAGGACAATAAGTGTTATGTTATTGCTGGCTCTCAAACAAAGATCCAGTTCCTGATATCAGGTTCATCATCTATTCTTTTTGCAACTAAAATTTATTTTTACTTACTCGGTGAATATCACAGTAAAGACAATGGACAATGATAAAGATAAGCTGAGGATAGATAAAATAGACTTTGAAGATATTAGTTACATTTGGGTGAAATTCACACTTAGAAGGAAACCGTAGCAGAAAACCACTTGGAGAATGAAGTATAGAACTTTTTTATTTCTAGTCTTGCTCTTAGCCCATTAAAAAGCTTAACGAATATTTCATTTAACAACTATCTTTGCTCACAGCTTTGCCAGTCTTCATTATCTTCATCTGACATTTTCAGTGTTGCACACCCATTGATTATTGTTTGTGTTCGAAAAAAAGTCAGCTGAGATGTCTTAGCTGGTTTTGAGGATAAACTTTACTCAATAGGACAATGTTTTGCTCATTTTGGTGATATTTTGTTGGAAATGCAGTAGCATGCCCTATTCTGCAATAGATAATTGAAATCTGTCAAGCAATTGTTTTGGTAGCAGGGAGGTGGACTGTCTTTTCACTGTAAAAATCCTGTTAAACTTGGCAATGTTTTAATGCTTTAGAAAAAACTGTGCCTTATACTGCTTTTGGAGACACTTGCTAACAGCTAAAATTTCTGAAGTTTCTCTCCTCACTGAGCATGCTTTATTTTTTTAAACAGTATCTGTCTCATCTTTTGGGATTGAAAGCTGGTCAGGCAAACGGGAAATGGACTGGACTAAATGCTAATTACGAAGAACACAAAGACAGAATAGCAACTGGAGTAATGAGGGAAAGCTGGTAATGGCTGGACAAAGAAACTGCAGTGAGGAAGCCTTTGGGAGCACTGGTAATTAGGGTCGCAGAAGCAGACTGGGGGAAGAGCAGGGTTGTGAGACAGGGCCTGGCATTTGTTTGCTGAAGAGATGAAGGACAAGGATTTGTGGCATAATGTGGGGAGGTGGTTGCTTGGCAACCTTCGTTTGGTCCCCTTATGATATGTGTGTGATCACGTATTGTTTTTATGCAGGATTTCTCGCTCAAGCGTCGTGCGGGATGGACCTACTCTAGGGAGGTACTAGGGCTGTGCAGGAGAGATGAGTGATGCCTGCGTGACTCCTGCCTCATTTATTGCTTGACTTGGAAAGT
The DNA here is from genome assembly GCF_000708025.1 of Charadrius vociferus. Lineage (NCBI taxonomy): Eukaryota > Metazoa > Chordata > Aves > Charadriiformes > Charadriidae > Charadrius > Charadrius vociferus. The sequence goes on from NW_009650064.1 coordinate 12,789,290, forward strand.
CGTTAATGAATGAATGGTGGGTAAAGGAAGGTCATGTGACTGAAATAATGCACTGTTGCACTGGACTTTTCCTATCTAGTGCTAATATAGCCACTTAAACCTCTTCTGTGATCTCTATATGTGGAACCTCTAATAGTCTAATAGCTTCTAATTATCTAATTTTTAATGACCACCTTTGGAGTCCTAAATGCAATTTGCTCAGCAGTCACACCTGCGACTGATGCTTCAACCTCTGTGTTTGAAATATTGTTAAATACTTTTAAATTACATCTATGATGCCTCTGACAGGATATCTAAAATCAGTGAATACCTCTGCCCTTAATCTTACTGTGCCTCCACACCCCTTATTTTAGAGAGCAGTACTACCTGTCGTTTGCCACTGTGGATTTTTGTGAAGCTAAATTAATTTGCACTTGTACAGCACTCTGATATTGAAGTGATGAGCACCATTGAGAAGCCCTGAAGGAAATTAATAATTCTACCATCATAACACAATTGAATAATGGGCAGTAAACAAAGCATGGGCCACACAGTGAGTTATGAGGTGAAAGCAAAATATTGATTAGTTGCTTGGTGAATGAAGCAGTGGTCCTATGCTTAGTGATTCAAGACTGTGTCAAAATACATAGATACAAGAAGTTATTTGTTATTATCACACTTGTACAGGAGAGATTTCCAAGAGGGGGATTAAAGAACGTACTAATGCCCCATGTGCCTTTTTCTGTCTCTAGGGCAGGGTTGTTTGTTTGGCTAGTATGGAGTTTCAGGTTTGTGATGAGTACTTTAATGCCTATATTCCTATTTTAAATGTGTAGGCTTCATGAGTGCACTTTGTGCTGAGAGTAGAAGGTGATGGAGTTCCTGGAGGTTCTTCTCTCTTATAGGAATTTGCTCCACGCTATGCCCCACATAGTCACTGCCTCTGAGTAGTGTGGTTGGGTACACTAAGGGTAAATATTGCTGCCATGGAAGACGGTGGCAATGCTTGTGCCTGGTTGGAGATTAGATAAACATCTTTAATGCTACTGTTTGCAAGGAAAAAGGTGTTATAGTAACAGTTCATGCAGGTAGGGAGCTACTGGCTTAGTAACTCACAACAAAAATTGTTCAAAGAGCATAAAGAATTATTTCCTTTTGTATTGATCTTTCCTTTTGATTATTGATACACACAAAGTGGTTTTTGGTAGTGTCTGCTTGTAGTACTATAGGTATGGGGCTCGATAGGCATCTCCTTTTTGGATCACACACAATTTCTGCCCATGTTTGTTGATTCAGCTCTGAACTTATAAAAGCCTGTGTACTACCTGAGTGCCAGCTCTGTGACATGGGTCATGGTTCTGCTGACTGGCATACATCTGCTCTGTCCCTTTTTGCCTTTTCTTGGTTTGATTTTTACATGTAACTCTGTAAAGCCCATATGGTGAAGTCCCATGTCACAAAGTGCCCCTTCAGTTTAAACAGACTTTTGTGTTTGCCACATGGAAAAGGTGGTAAAAACCCAGTGCTACAAGCAGCCAATACTATATATGCTTTTTGCTTTGCATAGCTGTTTCTTTTTTCACGTCTGGAGTTTGAATGTAATCACTATGTCCAGGAGGAACGCATCTTTTCCAGTAAATCTTCAGACAAAGAAGTAAAAGGGAGTCTTATTAAACCACAGAACTTGAAAAGACCATGAGCAATTATTCATATGAGCTAATTTAACAGCCAATTAAAGCAGTAACTCACTTTTATCTTTTCTAGGGTTGAAAAATTCCTGTCTGACTTCTGATTTCCTGTTCAGTCAAACACTATTTGAATCAAGTCATGAAAGGGCTCTGACTTTAGCCAGAAAATGAAAAAAAAAGAGCAAAAACTGCCTTCCTTTGTCAATGACTCCATAGTATGTAGACCTTGTAATAATCAAACCTGGAGAATCACATTAAATTAAAACTTCCAGTTTTGCAGCTGAATGGGACTGGCTAGGAGTGCATTTTCATACTGTTTTTTAAACTTAAATTCAAATTGTTCAAAAGTTCTTTGAAGTGTGGGGCTTTAGAGTAGACTTACGTATTCCTCCAGAGAAGCTGGTAGATGGAGAAATCTATAGTGTTGGTAACCTACAGATTATGGCTTCACTCAACACAAGAAAGCCGTTTTTATCTGACGGGTGAAAAGGAGAGATGATTGAGGGAAGTTCCTGGGGAGCAAATGAGGTTGCAAGCCAAAGAGTGAAGCACTCCCTTTCTAGGGAAGATTCAAGTAGGAATCTACACTGGCAGATGAATATGTACTGCTGTTGCCAGCCACAGCTGTATTCTGTGGGCTGCTATAGGATATCAGCTTTCAAAGGCTGGTAGCTTTTAGAATTAAGTCTATTTTAGAATTAGAAATATTTCATTACCCCAAATTTCAAAACTTAGAATACCACATTTATGTGATGGTTTGCAATAGAAAATCCAGCTGTTAATCCAAACCTTTTTTCTGTCCTTGGTATTCTAACACGTCTCTAAAGTATAAGTAACATTTTGGTGCTGACTGAAGCTCACAAAACCAAGAAAAATAAGACTGTAAACTCGTCTCCTTTTGAGGCTGTTGCATTAAAATATTGCAGTGTATATGTGACATGAGACCATGCAATAGGAGGAGAATAATACAAATGTAACGATCTGAATTTCAGGATGACAACTTTACGATCTTAGATTTACACATTGAACAGTTAGGCAAGGATGAAACTCCATTCTTTCAAGATGTGGATCTTCTGAAATTGCTTGTTAGATGCTCGGTTAGCAGAGAAATTCTGGCAACAGGATTCAGAGAGCCAGAAAACTTTGATATCTTTTAGCTGAAATCCTTGCTCCACTGACCTTTCTACCTTTGCAGATGGACAGAAAAGAATAGTAAATTGTAAAGTCGCTTTCTTTCATGTGTTAAACAAATATGCAGTTAGGTTTACATTCTAACAGCTATTTGGCAAAATGACTCATATTTTCCTAAAAAATTTCTATAAAGGCACCTAGTCTTTACCTGAAGACACTGAGAGATGAAAAATCCACTAATCTTTGTAAAAAAAAAAAAAAAGTCTAGTTTTTAATTTGAATTTCTCTGCTTTTTGCATCCATTTTCTGGTTTTCTTTGTGTCTTTTCCTGTTTCAGTTTCCAGTATCTTCCCAGTACTTTTCCTGAAAAACCAAGATTATCTGGCCCTTCATGTTTCTTGCTTTAAGGCATTATCTTAAGCCTGAGCTTTATGGCTGTTCTTATTCCATTTCTGTCCTTTTTTTAACTTCTTAAGAAAAAAAGGTAATAGACAGGAAGATATTATTCTAAAATGATCTCATCAAAAGGCAAACCTTGCCTCTCTGCTTCTGCTCATTTCTTTTCTTTTAACATGTTCAAAAATTGTATTAGCCTTTTTTTTTTGCCATAATGTAGCTGCTTAAGAGTTCATGCCATTTCTCTGCTGGGACCTACAGATCCCTTTCAGACTCTGCTTTCCAGGTTATTGTTCTCTGTTATGTTAGACTACCTATTTCTGGATCTCTACCTTTGTATTGGAACATATCAAAATGCAAATTTTTATTATTTGCAAAATACAACAAATTTATTTTCCCAGGTCTGTGACACAGGTTCCAGCGTGTTGCAGCGACCATCTATGTCTTCATTGTTATAGTAATGATTTAAAGTTAACTCCTCAAAGAAAGAAACCAAGTATTCTTTTACATCTCATTTTTAACAGTGTTGTTTCATCAAGTATCAGATCCTGCAATTTAGATGTCTCTTAAGTAGCTTTATATTCATATGTAGGAAAGCATAAGATACCTGAAGGTAATGAGAAACACTTCCTGACTTCACTGGGGCAAGCAGTGAGCTCCTCAGTAGGCTGCTCCATGAGCATGAAAATGGTTGAATCTGGAGATGTTTGCAAAGAACTGGGGTGTAGTGTCATCCAGCTAAGCATTATGTTTAATTCTGTGAACAGTTTCATTAATTAGACCTATTGAAGGTGCAGCAAATGCTCCAATCAATAGTGTCATCAGTTCATAAATTTTTAAGTCTGGATAGGGCTATTACTTTCTCTGAGTCATTCTGCAAATAATTATTTATGAAGTCACAAATCTTATTAGTATTTTCATATCTACTAGCATCAGTTTAATAGTCCCATCTAGATTACTGACAAATGCTGCTTCACATCTGATTTAAAGTAAATCCTTTTTTGTGAACCAGTGTAGAAAGTACGTCTTTGGATAAAGATGCTCTGCTTGTGATTGGTTTCTTCAGTCTGTCCAGTTAATCAGCCTTCAAACATTTAATGTGGTCACATTTACTTAGGGCATTTCCAAAAATCAAAACATGAAATTACTTCAAGATGAAGTGTATCTTACAGAAATCTGTTACGTGAATATAACAAATTTATATCCCTTGTGAGCTTTTTCATGACATGCTCAAGTTCTAATTCCTAAGACTAAGTAAATGCACATTTTTAATGAGGTTTATGGGTATTAATATGAATCAATGAAGTATTCCTGTATTGCCAAAATAATTCCGATTCCAGTCATCGGGTTTTACTTGCAATCCTTCCTCTGGCAATAGATTTTACAAATGGAAGAAATTCAATTGTCTGAAAGGATGATAAGAATCCTGAGCAGCAAAAGGAATGCAGCATCCATCACTTCTGAGAAACCATGTATCTCTATTGCTAAAAAGGGATAATTTTGAAAATAAATAAGGCACATTTTGGAAAGCTCAAATTTTCAATTCAGTAATGCATTGAAATTGGCATTATTAAAGGTCAATTATGGCAGCAGTCATTCTAAGGTGAGAGTCTTCAGCTAAAAGTTTGCAAAATTCAGTAGGTTTGAACTAATGTAGTACAGCCCATGCCCTTTTTTATCTCAGTAGTCATCTATCTCACCATTGTAGCAGTAGGATAACAGTTTTTCCTATGTCTACAGTGGTTCTAGGGACTAAGAATTTGCTGTGAATAGCCCCATGGGAAGAAAGGACTGTAGCACAAAATTAATTTTTTAACATTAAGGTGGCATAGTTATTTGAAAATTTCAGTTGTGGTGAGGAATGGAACTGCTATGACAGTAATACAGCAAGCAATTATTTTCTTTTTCCCAGTATGTCATGGTTAACAAGATTTTGTTCAAATTTTATAGTTATGGAAACTGCGCTCAGGTGGTAATGTGACTTTTGAAAGGAAATACATTGACAGTCAGCACAGGAAATTTGTTTTCTTTACTCAGGAATCTGCATGCTCAGCAAAGTCTTTGTGGATCAAAAATCCTCTCATATGGTAACTGTCAGTCTTCTCATATGGTTTTATTCCATCCAAAGGAACCCAGTTTGCATGCTCCAGTCAATGGTAGGATGTCCATTGATATACGGATTCCTGATAGGAGTGTGGAGAGGTCTTACTTCTCCGCACAGAACTGGAATATTTTATCCAGTTCATATTCATATTTTAAAAACTGTTCAAAGATTTGAGAGTGCAAAGGAAAGAACTACCAAAATGATTCATGAGCTGTAAGAAATACCTCATCCCATGAGAAATGAAGAAATTGGCATGTTAATGAATTAAAAACAAGACTCAGATGTGACTTCATTAAAATGTGTGAGCACATTCACAATAAGAAAATTCTGAGTACTACAGAAGCAATGGCTGGAAGCTGTCACCAGCCAAATTCAAATTAGAAATTCTGTGCCTGTTTTTAACAGAAAGAGTGATTAATCATTGGAATATATGATGAAGAGAAGAGATGGATTCCCCATCTCTCATTTTCAAATTAAGATGGGATGTCATTCTGGAAGATGCATTTAAGTCAAACACAAAGTTATTGAGCTCAGTACAAAGGTAATGGCCTGTGATAAGTAGATCAGATTAGGTGATCACAAATGGCACTTCTGGATTTAAGCACTGCGACTCCATGGGATAATATCTTTGCCAAAAGCTGGGTGAGCAGCTGGAGGGTTTGTGGGGATCATAAATTTTACCCCTTTAAAACGCAGGTTGCCCAGCCCTACACTATTATTATTCAGGTATGTGGAGTACGCTCTTGGCCAAAATCCTGGCAAAATTAACCAGACCAATTCAATGACCAGAAAATCTACTGAAAACTGTTCACTTTAATATATCTTGGATCAGGTGACACAATCTTGTCTATTAACACAGCGTAAAAACTTCCATACCAACTCAAATCAAATGTCTATGCAGCCCTCTAACTTGTTTCTGATAACAGCTGGGACATTAAAAGTGTAAGAAAAGAGCATGTATAGAGGGATGTAGCGCAGTTCAGGCTGGAAGGTACCTCAGGAGATCTCTGATCCAACCTGCTGCCCACAGCAACGCCAGTCTCTGAGGAAAGACCAGGTTGCTAATAGAGGGATGTAGCACAGTTCAGGCTGGAAGGTACCTCTGGTCCAACCTGCTGCCCACAGCAACACCAGTCTCTGAGGAAAGACCAGGTTGCTCAGGGCTTCCCAGAGTCTGGCAATCACTGGTAGAGAAGTTTCTTAAGCAGCACCTGGAGTGCTGTGTTTAATGGTATGTTCCCCAACTTTGCCTAGGGCTATTTATGTGTTGACTGTCCTTGCATCTGATGATAACAAGTTCCACAATTGTACACTGTACAAAAAGCCCTGCTTCACTTTACCTTAAACCTGCTCTTTACCCGCAGCTTATCCTGTGAGAAAAAAAATGAATAATCATTTTCCTTCTCCCATGGTCCACATTTTACTAAAGATCTAGTACAGTCTCCTTCTTTTACCCAGGTAATAAAATGCAAATATATCTTTGTGCTCTTCCCACTTTAATACATGAGATTAAAATGTGATGTTGATGACATTAAAAATAATGGAGCAAACACGTGTTGTTCCTAAAGGTCTTAGCTATAATGAGTTTTGGCTTCACTCAATAAAAAATCTTCTACAAAGCAGAGCCTATTCAAGACTAAGTAAGCTGGGGAAAATCAATTTTCCATGGCTGCTTTGGCCTTGTGCAAAATCTTAGTGGTTTTTATAGCGAACCAAGCCTTTTGTTTTATGATTTGTTCTGCTTATAAATTGTGAGGATTGAGCTACTAATTTACAAAGAACAAACAAATCTTGTGTGACAGTTTAATCACCTAATTAATATCTTAAGTCAGAAGTTTTATTGTATTTTGTTGCATTTGTGGGATTTTGCACATTAACACCTGAGCAGGACCATGTAGTAAAATGTATCATGAATTTGTCAAATGTCAAAACCCATGACACAGCTTAAAACTATAATTTTTACAATGAAATGATATTTGAATAATTGTCACGTTGTAAAACTGCAGCCCTGCGGAGGCTAATGGAAAACTAGATTTCAGTATAGTTCCTGAGGACTGATCCCAATGCATTCATTAGGAAAATTACCACTAGCTTTGTCGGCATGAGATTGGGTCCAATTTCTTGGAATAACAATCTCATTCTGTTATGCACGCTCATGTGCCATAAACCCTCTGCACGTTAGGGTGCCAACTTTCAAGCCAAAGAATTGTACACCATGAAGAACTTGGGTTCAGTCCTGTTGGCTGTGGATATTAGTACCAAGAGTCGAGGTCTGAGCAGAGAGACTGTATTATTTACTTAGCGTGAGTGAAGACGCATTTCTGCGCTCTGCAGAACTGGAAACACGCAGAGCCCCAACTGGAGCCTGTGAGGCAGCAGTCAGAGGCAGCAGGGGCCAGGGAGGAGGAGGGACCTGCCTACACTGCAGTTCATTCACTGCACTTGATGAGCACAGTTGCCAGCTCTCAGGACTTGATTTGATCCCCGGTAGGAGGTGGAGGTAGCAGCCTCCTTGGCCAAGGCTTGCAGAGCTGATCTCTCAAGAATTTTGGCAACAGAATCCCAA
>NW_009650064.1:12797206-12802885 GCF_000708025.1 Charadrius vociferus
TGCGTTCAGGTCTCCTGTGTTTGCATCCCTCATCTTACTGAACTGGGAACAATTAATTGTCATGCTCAGCATTTCCACTGGTTTCTCAGCAGAGTTTTTTAAAGTCAGTCTGTTGACTCCCTGAATGACATAATTATAAAGTCATTGTTGTGGTTTGGGCTAAAGTTACTGAAAAGAAAATTGGTTCTGTTTTACCTCAGACCAGGACAGTCATATATGATAGTTCTGACCAGTTGCAGGCATATTTCCATAGGTTTACCCTGGATTTATACCAAAGATTACACTTTTACAGCAGTATTTATTTTTAGGTTGGAGCATTGTGATACCGATGTTGTGAACTACTTACAGTGGTGTCTGAAACTGAAAGGTTGCCTAACATTGGCTTTTGTTACTAACTTCAGCCAGCTTTCCTGAAAGCTTCGCTTAGATTTAGGAAACTCTGAGGTTCATGCCTGAAGGCCTTTGCTTCAAAGCAAAACCAAACTAAATTCAGTGCTTCCCCCCGGGTATCACTTTGAAATTTGGAGTTCATTTGAAACCTCCTGCAGATACATTGGAAATTCTGTAGTTTGGAAGCAACGGGAGTGACGCACATTCAAATAATAGCAATGGGAGCCATCCAGGATCCTCGTAGCCCTGGGTGGGGGGTATTACACATTTCAGAAGAGTTAGGAGCACTCTGGATTTTTCAAAATCAGGCATTCTGGTGCCAATCCCACTCCCATTACTGCAATGGTGCAGCCTGCTCCTCTGTGATTTGTTCTGTGTGGTGTCTCAGAGCAGCATTTGTGCATGATAGAGAAATAAAAAAAAAAAAAGAATGCTGTTTAAGGCTCAGAATGTCTGCTTTTACACTTTTATATCCCTAGACCTCCACTACATCATTCTTTTTATGGAATAAAAATGGATTACATCTTTATATAGACATATAACCTTAACAGTGAAGGAAAATACAAACATTTGATTCAGTCAGTGTTTTGTCTTAGGTGGTTTTGACCTTAAGATGGAATACCATGATGTGTGTTTATACAATAATTTTCCAGGTTTTCTCCCTGAGATAGTCAATAAATGTGTTCATTCCATTCACAAAGCAATGATTGCTGTAGTGCTGTCAGAGATTGTAGAAGTAATTGTGGGCCTGTTACCATGGTGTGCCCTGCTTCAGCTGCTGGAGTAATAAGCACAATTCAAGTGAACTATTATGTAAATGTCCTTGAGGAAACATCAAGTGGTGAAAACATCAACAGCTGTAAGGACAGGACACACTTATTAAAAAAATAAGGTCGACTAATCCATTGAGCTCCCCGTGGAGGAAGAAAAATTACTTCAGGGTAGTTTTACATGAGGAAACAAAGTTTGATAATAGAACCTTCATTTTAGAAGGTGTAAAAAAAGGTAGAGACTGGAAGCTGAAAGATGATTTCAGGCTGTAAGTATGGTTTAAATTTTTAACCATGGAGGTTACTAATCATCTGAATTATTTCTCAAAGGTTGTGATGGTTTTACTGTCACTGACACCTTGACAAGACAATGTTTTCTTAGAGATATGTTCATATCCAAGAAGAAATTAATTCAGGAAACAACTATAGTCATAGAGAAGATTGTGTTACTTTATCCCGGTACTCTTGGCTTGCTTGGCAATTGCTGAATTGCTCAGAGTACTTGACTACAGAAGGCACAAAGACATGGTGTGCATTGATTTGTATATGGTTGCTCTGAGCAATGTCATAACATGGACACGGATACTTCACTTAGTTAAATCAAGTGACGTAGAGAAGGACATTTTTATGTGCTGCTTGGATCCACGATAATTAGTTTGCTGTGTAGCACTTTCTTGTGCCAGGGCTGTCACTCTCTGCCCTTTCATCTATTTGCTTGTCCACCCATGGCACCTGGCTCTGAGGTCACTGCAGCCCCAGGTCAAGTGACAGGGGAGAAGGAGGACAAAGCGGCCCAAGTGTGTGGTGGGGGACCTCTTTCGCATCATGTTGCTGGGACGAGGAAGCACACAACCCTGCAGCCTTCTCCAGGTCCCCACAGCAGGTCTCTACCCAGTGCATCTGGGACTGTGATTCTGATAGCCCAGTGCTGGGAGAGAAGTCAGGAGATGAAGATCTGAGGTCCTCTTACCTCCCGTGTTCCTCCTTGACCAGTCCATGCTTGTGAGGGTTCTGTACTACTGCTTAAATTTGGCAGAAACCCTTGTGCTGTTCTGTGCTGCATAGTCTGTAGCAGAACTGTGTTTTTTAAGACACTGGGATATAGATAAAAATAAATATAACTTTATTAATTTCTAACAGATTATCTGAATCTATTTCAGTGAATATTTGGTGAGTGCTGATGAAGCATACTATGTGTCCTGTCTAGGAGATAGACCTGCAACAGGGTGCATCAAAATCCTCCTTTTGGAAGGATCCAAAGAAGGTTTTTTGTTTTTGTTTTTTGTTTTTTTTTTTTTTTTAGTTTAAAAAACAGGGTGGAAAGCTTTGATCTGTGATGTCTGTTCCCATTGTTCAAATTGGGAGAGTAATAACTCAGAAATCCTAAGAGTCCTTGAATATTTTTTTTTTCAAGGCATATGCTATTAAAATGTATTTTTTGTGTTCCACGTTACACTGCAAGTTCTAACAAAGAGCTGGGCATTTGTTTATTTAAATATATTTATTTGGCATGCTGAAAAGACTGTACTTAGTGATTTTTACTTTCAGTATAGAAACATTAAGTCTTCCAAATAGATAGAAAGAAAATATTTCTGCACAATGAGGATGGGAAACACTGGAATAGTTACCTAGGAAAGTTGTTGAGTTGCCATCCTTGGAAATACTTGAAATTTTCTTGGGCGCAGCCTTGAGCAACCTCATTAAACTGGAAGCTGGCCCTGCTCTGGGAGGTCTGCCTACATGACCTAAATTCCTTCCAACCTAAATTATTGTATGATTCTTTAAGAAACTTATAGAACAGAAATGCTTCTTGTTTTGGAGTTATAGAATTATGACTCAGTTTCCTGCTAACAACCCTGCTTAGTCTCTTTTTTTTTCCTATGTCTGCATCATGGAGAGCATAAATAAGGGAAAAGCCTGTTTTTTCCATCATACAGTTTTATGAGAAATAATTATAGAAGTCATAATAAAAAGAACTGCTCAGTGGCGACTACTGCCCTGGAGCAGCATGCCATATGTGTATGTCCATAGTGGGAAGCTCTATGAGAGGGAGCATGTCATTCCTTACCTTGCTGGTATGTATCTGTGTTCATTGGATAAAGATTTTGCCACTCATCCAAAGCATTTTCTGCTTTCCTTTGCTCAGATACATCCTTCAATTCTAGTTACTAGTAAAAGCATACATAAAAGTTACATAGTGCAATATTACATACCAAATGTAGGGGCATACATTCATGTACAGGAGAAATGGTAAGGTTTCAATGCTCATGTGTTCAACCTTCAGCTAAAAAGATAACATAATAACAGTGATTGAATGTTCAGCCTATTTAAATTAGTGACAGCAAAAGAGACGTGCATTAGTCCACAATTGGCTTGATGGTACCCAGCAGAATATTCTTCCCTTACAGGTTCTCTTTCATATGACATGATTGTTTTCCTTTTCTATTCTGCGGGGACTCACTTCCAGACCTGCTGGGTTTAGAATTAGTCCCATTAGTCTATTATTTTTCCTTTCAGGAATGACAGGCTCTTTAAACCAGGCCTCTTTTATCAAGATTTTAAAGGTTTTCTGTGGCTTTCACTGAATCCTGACAATTACTAGACCATCAGTAAATTAGCCCTGTTGCTCTTCAAGTCAGGCTGCCATTCTCAGGATTTTGCCTTTCCTCCAAGCTCTTTGAGGAATGTCACCCCTTCAGCCATACTAAGCATTCCTCATTGCTGTAAACATAACCACATTTTCAGTGCAGATGCTTTGTAGACCCTCATGAACACCATAAAGATGTCTCCTCTCACTTGTGAGACCATTGCAACAAGAGATCTTTTGCTGTAAGTCACAAAGCGCACTGTAAATATATGTTGGTACATGGGTTTTAATAGCAATAAGCCCATAACTGCAAAATCATAGAATCATAGAATGGTTTAGGTTGGAAAGAACCTTGAAGATCATCGAGTCCCACCCCCCCTGCCATGGGCAGGGACGCCTCCCACTAGACCAGGTTGCCCAAGGCCACATCCAGCCTGGCCTTGAACACCTCCAGGGATGGGGCCTCAACAACCTCTCTGGGCAACCTGTTCCAGTGCCTCACCACCCTCAAAGTAAAAAATTTCTTCCTATACAATAAAACCCTTTTGGCAAGGCAGGGATTGAGTAAAAGCTGAGAGTCCTGAGTATAGCATCACCATCAAATCCTTGTCAGATAGTTTGTGGCTCATCATATGAGCCAACTGTTTTTAGCTTGGTTTCTGATGCACTTTCCTGTTTATTAAATCTTTTCTTTATTCTGCTTGCTTTCTTATTCTTTTTCATAATTTTACACCATGGTGCCCCTTATTCCATTTTGGGAACTTCTTCACTGTGTAATCTGTGCAAATGGCTTTCAAGATTACTTTCAGGCTTCTTTTGAAACATTTTCAAGGACTTAACAATACTTTTGGGTTTTTTTTGTTTTGTTTTGTTTTGTTTTTTTCCCCTCCCATTTGATATTAATATTATATTTGCAGATGGCTCATCTCTTTACAGGTTCAGCTTCCATCTATGTTCTGTTTTTCTCCTAATGTTGCAATGGGATCGTAATTTTCATAGAACAGCCCAGGTTGTTCTGCCTTCTTAATTTCCCTTTGTAGGGGATGAGGTGTTCTTGTGCTTCTGGGACGTTGTATAATTTTGCAGAACGTGAACATGTGGTGCTGTCACAAGGTAGGAGGTCAAGAAGCTTCTTGTTGACATCAGATTAAACACTGCTTCCCTCCCTGATTCATTAAGAAGGACATGGACCTATTGGATTGGGTCCACAGGAGGGCCACAAAGATGATCAGAGGGCTGGAGCACCTCTCCTATGAAGGCAGGCTGAGAGAGTTGGGTTGTTCAGCCCGGAGAAGACTCCAGGGAGACCTTAAAGCAGCCTTCCAGTATCTGAAGGGGGCCTACAAGAAAGCTGGGAAGGGAGTTTTTACAAGGGCATGTAGTGATAGGACAATGGGTAATGTCTTCAAACTGAAAGAGGGAAGATTTAGAATAGATATTAGGAAAGATTTTTTCACTATGAGGATGTTAAGGCACTGGATCAAATTGCCCGGGTAAATTGTGGAGGCCCCATCCCTGGAAGTGTTCAAGGCCAGGCTGGATGGGTATTTAAGGTCCAACCTAAGCCATTCTATGATTCTATGAATATTATTGTACGGAAGACCATAATCCTTGTGGTGTAGTTGGAAATGTGTCTCTAGAAGTACATGGGGAATTAGCCTTCATGTATATGATTCACCAAGGGGAAGTCATGTCTGACTAATCTGATAGCCTTCTATGATGGTGCGACTGGATGGGTGGATGAGGGTAAGGCAGTAGATGTTGTCTACCTTGACCTCAGCAAGACTTTCGACACTGTCTCCCACATCATCTTCACAGGTGAGCTTAGGAAGTGTGGGTTAGATGAATGGACAGTGCAGTGGATTGAACAGTGGCTGACAGATAGAGCTCAGAGGGTTGTGGTTAGTGGTGCAGAGTCTAGTTGGAGGTCAG
>NW_009650064.1:12803520-12838777 GCF_000708025.1 Charadrius vociferus
AGTGATAGGACAAGAGGTAACAGGCACAAACTTGAACATAGGAAGTTCCATCTTAACATGAGGAGGAACTTCTTTACTTTAAGGGTAGTGGAGTACTGGAACAGGCTGCCCAGAGAGGTTGTGGAGTCTCCCACTCTGGAGACATTCAAAACCCACCTGGATGCTGTCCTGTGCAACCTGTTGTAGGTCACCCTGCTCTCGTGGCGAGGTTGGACTAGATCATCTCCAGAGGTCCCTTCCAACCCTGACCAGTCTGTGATTCTGTGATAATTGTGCAGAGCAATGAGTGAAGTTAATCTTTCATAGCGAAGTAGGAAAACAGGAGGAAAAATGCTTAGTTTTTCCAAAACAGCATGGAAGACTTCTGATTTGTAGGTCCCCCTGTGGTCCTCATTGGGCATTTGACCAGGCGGGAGGTAATAGATATTCGCCCTCTCTTCAGGGTCTAGAGAAACGTATATAGTCATGAGTGTCTGAAACTGCGGCTTACAACTGTAGTTTTACTACTGAATCTGGTGAAATCTTGATCCTTCATTTCCTTTTTTTCTATTTTGGATTCAATTTTGATGATAAGATGGAATAAACAAAACCTCACAGAAATAGTGTGAACGTTAATTAGGGACTGTTGGCTAAACACTGGCTATTTACCATGTGGACTGATAAATAGACATGCAGTTTTTTCACATTAACAGTAGCAGTAAATGAACATTCCAGAGAACCCTAAGGTAATTTTCAAACATCTGTAAAATGGAATTACGGATTACCAGGAAATCTTGAATGCATTTCTCTGGAACTGTTAATAACAAAGCAGAGGCTTCATCTGGAGTGAAAATCTTTAACTTTAGAATAGTTTCATTTTTTATTTTAAAATCTATAACTCTTGCTACAGCTAGTGGGTTGTGAGATGTCATTCAGGTCATTTATTCACTATTCCTGATGGAGCAAGAGAAGGCACATACAACAATAACCTTCTTTATCATATCCAATATGAAATTTTCCAGCAAGCCTATCTGATGGGATTGGATTTTATAGAAAATTATTTCTCAGCATTTCCAGGGAACAAAGTCCCTATTCGGGGGCAGTGTGGGGAACACAACTGCTTCTGCCAGTTACTGTAACCTCCTGCTGAGGATGGTGACCCTTTGTTAAAATATAGTGTGATAGGCTATTATCTTTTCATCCTGTAAGGCATTTTTATGCCTTTTCTGCAGTCTGTCTTCTAATTCAGAAGAATCTGTACTGAACGGTTGTATGAAGTCCAATTTTGTGCCAGTGCTAGGTACAAGGTGCGTCTTGTAACCATTGGTACATCCCTGGAACATTGCCACAGAACGACCACGTGTTTTTTGATTTAGGCATGTGCTTGAGAAGCATTCCCGTTTGGAGGGACAAAACGTTTCATTATTTAGATCACATGAATCAGATCAGTGTGCACTCCAGAGTCACTCTGCTTAATCAACTAATTATGTTGCCAGGTGTAGCCTAAACTAGCATCCTCCATGAGTCACATTAGAAAGCAAAAGGACATTGTTAGGAATTCCTTCAAAAATTATGTTTCTGAGAGCAGAACAATAATTAATTTGATCATTAGATAAATAACTATGTTTTCAACTGGGGTTTGATAGCATGTTGTACAGAACAATCTTTGGATACCTCCCTGTGGTATCTCCCTAAGTTCTACAGAACTCCAGAAAAAAGAAAACCATTTCTATAATTAAAATTTATTTTTAATGGTCTTTTAAGTCTGAACTCTAAGCAAAAAATCCCCAACACTGAATAAATCTCATTAGAAGTAATCCATCTTCCTCTGCATCCATTTTGTAAGATAATCTTGTCACCCTTTCTCCTAATTTTTAACATGTGAACCATTTGGTAATAGGATCCATTTCCTAAATACTTTTATATTGCCTGTCCCATCTGTGCTATACTGTCCTCAGTACTTCATGACAGAAAACGTATTTCATGATAACAGCTGAAGTGGGAGACTGCTATGAAAACATTAAGAACAAATTTCTATTTGCAGTTGTAATGGAAATTACAATAAAAAATACTTACAGAAATTGCCTATAGAATACTTTGCAGTTATGCTTCTGTATACAATGAAGACGGATTGAATTCATTGTAATGAATATTCAGTGCTTTGAAATCTGATTGAAAGATGGCTCAGACACTTACGTGAAGCACCTGAGGGACCCTAAGATTTTCTGTTTCCCTTGATGCGCTGGCTAACATGTCTGCGTTAGCCCCTACTGCAATCCAGAGGGAGCAAGGTCTGTACGGCCAAATGCCATGAGATCCGATGTCCACACTGAATGCATTTCAAGAGTTTTTACTTTGGACTAATTCCTACCTGGTTGTGAGCACTGAAATTACGTTTCTGAGAGCATAACAATAATTAATTTCATTCAGGAGCTTTTCTGGTGTATACCTTCTTGTTTAGTTTCATCCAGAAAGAATGAAATTCAGATTCATTTCAGTTTAATTCAGAGTTTTAGGTCCAAAACCCCTCTGTGGTGCAAGTCAAAGTGAGGTGGGTGGGGGATATCAAGACATTTGCTATCAGAAGCATAGTCCTGAACTGAAACACTAAGGTAGGTGTACCATTTGAGGTCTACCATCACTTGCAGAAAGCATGTTGTGCAGAGCGGGTATGCAGCACTGGGGTGGGTGTCACGCCGTAAGGAGTCTTGTTCCTCAGTAGTCCTGTATTCCCATCTTTGCTTCGGATGGATTCCTCGTTACTCTCTACCCCTGCTGACAAGTCCTCAGTCAGGGGGCAGAGAAGCCTTCATGAGGTGCAGATAGGTATTTGCTCTATTATGGGATTTTCTGAGCTCTCCTGCCTCCTGTCATAGGCTGTGGTTCCCAATAGCATTTTTCACCAGGGACTGGACTGCAGAAATGACCTGGATTGGGCAAAGCTTGTTAGTGAGGGTGCAGTATTGTATGAATTTGGATATTTTGCATACAATCTGAGCTACCTTCCACACTGCCAGATACTCCCGGAAAGCAGGGACAGAAAATAGGTGCATTAGTAATAGTAAGGCTCATCTTTGCAGTATCGATGTCTCTTTTAATAACATTTTTGAAGCTTGCTAAATGTCAAGGTGTCAAATCATATACAGTGAGGTTCACACTACTGGCATATGTTCCTCGGCCAAGCCATCTGGGGTGAGATTCCAGTCCCAATGAGAATTTTGCACTTTAAACAGGGGAAAGAAGTTACTTTCTGGCATATTATTCTCAATTTTCTGCTTATATTTTCATTTAAGCTAAGTAAAAAAAAAAAAAAAAGAGTGCACACTACTGTATATCTCTTCTGGTGTTTTACCAGATTTCTCTTTTTCACATGCTAACCATGTTGAAGGGCAGAGTCAGGGTCTTTCTTATTCTGCCCTACATGAAGGAAAACTGAATGATAATCCCTTTTCTCTTTGCCTCCACTCCTGCCCCAAATCCTGACCAGTGGAAATGGATCTTTATCTCAAAATATGGGAGCTGTGGCTTGTAGCATTTTGAGGGCTGTAACATGTCTGTGCAAGTAATTGATTATTTTTTTTTTTTCTGGGTTCAGCTGAGTTGAAAAAATGAAAGAGCTTGGAAGGAACAGGTAATTCGGGTCACCCCTAACTGACAACATTTTAGGGTGCTTTGTTGTTGTTGGTTTTTTTTTGAACAAACAAACATACAACAAAGCAGGTCAAATAAATCAAAGAGAACATTTCATCAAGGGATTTAGTTTTTAGCTCTTTTTATCCCCCTTTTTAAATGCTGAAAAAGAAAAATATTTTTTTTCATAAGAAGTCGAAGTGATGCCTTTTGGAAAGGTTGAAGAAAATGCATTTGGAAAGGTAAAATTATTTATCAAATGAATTCTTAATGTGCCAATAATTTCAGTGTCCCTTATAAAAATCTGTATTAGTTGTTTCTTTTTCCACGTATTTTTCTTTCTTTAGTGTCTAGTCCCATCTATTGTTATAATTGGTAGCTGTCATAATTGTTTAAACCTTTGTTGAAGGCTGTCAAAACTACAGGCTTAAAATTCATTTAAAATAAATTAGCCACATTTGGCTAATATAGCTTGTTCATCCGTTCACAACATTAGTATCTTAATGTATTTAGAATGAAATAAGCAGATAAATTAGCAAAGACTAAGGTGGCATCTGAAGGACACTGAAAATCTTCCAGTAAGGCTATTTTTAAATAGCTGTGGTCTAATTAAAAATATTTGTATGTTTACCTTGATTCGCTCAGATCTGCTGCAGTAGGCAAATTCCAAGGGAAATGTATTGGAAAGAGCCGTATTGGTGGAGCTGGTGGAGGAGCACTGAGTCTCTCAATCCTGCTAAGAGATAAGCAGGTGTAAAGGTTGGGAATTCAATAATTCAATGTTGTTGACACTTAGGTGATCCTAGCCAGAGACAGGCAGACAGCGAGATAATTTTTCAGTTAGAAAATTAAGCACCCAATGCTGACATTTCCCAGCTCCAGCCCTGGGGAATCCCTGCATTATCCTCAGGGTCTTAAAATAAAGCAAGTTGACAGTGGCCATGCAACAATCACACAGTCATGTTTATGACCTTCACTGAAAAATGTCTTGGGCTCCACAAACTGCAAAGATGAAATCTCTTGCTGAAGGAAATTTGGATGCCTCTGTAGTCAGGTGACAGCAAAGTGCAGTTCTGTTCCCCCTCAATTTCCACTTTGCATGGGTGGTTAATGGGTGAATGTAAAATTTGGTCTAAAATACAGCTGGGCAACCCTGACCTATTCTGAGGCTTTCTTAAACTGGTCCTCATTTGTAAAACAGAGATAATAACCTCCAGTCTAAATCTTGGTCTTATTTGCTTTGAGATGAAAGGTAAACATTCTCTTTGGGTTCAGTGTGGAAGGATGAGGCTTAATAGCACTTCTGCTCACGCTCAGCAGCTACAGGATCAGGTTGTCCCGAGGATTGCCCATCTGCCTGGTAAACATGAAAATACAAATTATCACCTAAAGAGAACAACTTTCCAAGACTTTGACCAAATAGCACCATCATTTTTTTTTTTTGTCATTTTTTTTTGCATGTGTGGGGTTTCTTTTTGGTGGCACAGCGGTTGCACAAAGGATGAAAATAAGAGGTTCTTGAACAGCGATATGCTCTTAGTAGTTCTCCCCAGATATTTCTCCATTTGCTTTACATATGAATGACTCTAATCACCTCTGGGATGGCTTCTTAATGCATATTTCTATTTTGCATCAGGAAGGGAAAAAAGTATAAATAAAACTCCCAAAGGTGGAGAAAGGCTTATCATTTGCACTAAATAATGAAGGAAGGAGCACTGTGGACAAGGCAGAAATAAAATACACCAAAAAGAATATTAAATCAGAGATGATGACATGATAAAAACATAAAACTTGTATGTTTTATTATTCATCACTTACTGTTATGGAAATGTATGCAGTGGCTCCACTATGATGCATGCAAATCCTCGACCCATTCTTCTGACGTTCACCATCTGCATGATTTTCATTAACCCCACCTAACTTAGGTCAGCTTCAAGTGCTTCTTTACTCTTATTTAAACTAAAAAAAAAAAAAAAACCCAACAAAGGGAGAGCGAGAGAGAAGAAAAGTGTTCCTAGTGTAATGTAGCATCATGGTAGCTGTTACCAGAAAAAGCATGCGTGCAGGAACTGAGATCTTCTGATGTGTGTTCAAGTCTCCCGGTGATACGGTGAGAAGGCATGAAACTGATGCTACGTGTAATCGGTTTGTAATTAATTTCTTTGCTATATTGTCTGCCAGCTCCCTGGTCATGTAGCTGCTCATACTTGGAGTGCTGTAGTGGAAAGGTAGCAGGTACGCACTATCAGTTTCCATCTGCACAATTTTTCTGAATGTCTCTGTTAGAAGGACAGACCTCCCACCACTGCCTTATTTCATGAAGCAGGGAATTTAACCTGACAACTCCAGGCATGTTACCCACAAGTAGGTTTCATAGCCATTTCTGCTGAGGTCTTGGCAATGTGGTTTTTTTTCCCGAATTGAGGTCTTTTGGGATCCTAAATGGTTTAAGATTATGCTTGGTTTTGAAGAGAATTCACGTACATGCCCCCATGCTGAAATGCTTTATTGAATCAGTACAATGGAAATGAATCACAATACCACAATGATGAACCTCCCTAAAATAATTTCTCCTAGGGCTTATTCTATGATTTTGTTACTAATCTTTTACTGTTCTCAGATAGAAGAACCCACATACCATCCTTCTTTCTAGTGCAGTGTGACATAGCTGCTTGTGGAACTACTTGTTAATTTTGACCAGGAACGTGCTAAATATATCTTTCAGGAGCAATGGCATTTCCCAATTACTTTTAAAATGCTTACACCCTTTAGACCCAATGCATACTATAGCACAGTGGTGGAGCTGTGCACGAGACTGTAGTTTCTGAGAAATGTCAAGTCAGTAAAAAGGTGAAAGCACTGAAATATTGCCCTATAAGAGATGCTGAAATTTCAGAAATTTGGCCCCACCCTGAATTAGGATGAAAAAATCAATGACACAAAACTGGGAGGAGTGGCTGACATGCTGGAAGGCTGTGCCGCGATACAGCTTGACCTAGACAGGCTGGAGAGTTGGGCAGAGAGAAACCTTATGAAGTTCAGCAAGGGCAAGTGTAGGGTACTGCATCTGGGGAGGAATAACCCCATGCATCAGTACAGGTTACGGGCGGACCTCCAGGAGAGCAGCTGTGTGGGAAGGGACCTGGGAGTCCTGGTGGACAACAGGATGACCATGAGCCAGCAATGTGCCCTGGTGGCAAAGAAGACCAGTCCTGGGGGGCATCAAGAAGAGTGTGGCCAGGAGGTCGAGGGAGGTCATCCTCCCCCTCTACTCTGTCCTGGTAAGGGCCCATCTGGAGTATTGTGTCCAGTTCTGGGCTCCCCAGTTCAAGAAAGACAGGGATCTGCTGGAGAGGGTCCAGCAAAGGGCTACAAAGATGATTAGGGGATTGGAACATCTCTCTTATGAGGAAAGGCTGAGGGACTTGGGTCTCTTCAGTCTGGAGAAAAGAAGACTGAGGGGGGATCTTATTAATGCTTGTAAATACTTAAAGGGAGGATGCCAGGGGGATGGGAACAGTCTTTTTGCAGTGGTGCCCAGTGATAGGACGAGGGGTAACAGGCACAAGCTTGAACATAGGAAGTTCCATCTTAACATGAGGAGGGACTTCTTTACTTTGAGGGTGACAGAGCACTGGCACAGGCTGCCCAGAGAGGTTGTGGAGTCTCCCACTCTGGAGACGTTCAGAATCTGTCTGGATGCCGTCCTGTGAACCTGCTGTAGGTGACCCTGCTCTGGCAGGGGGGTTGGACTAGATCATCTCCAGAGGTCCCTTCCAACCCTGACTATTCTGTGACTCTGTGATTCTGTAATTTTGGAACTCTTCACAAATCTGAATATTCTGCAGCCTTGCTCTGATTAACCACACCCTTTTGACTATTCTATAGGTAATCAAAGGCTGTCTTGATAAAGTTGAGATGGAATATTTTAATAATTTCATGCGAAAATGTCTGGATTTTGCACAGATTCCTGCAGATTGCTTCATCTGAGAACTAGAAACTTGTGGAAAACACTAAAACTGGTGCTAAAAAGATGGTTTAGTTAAAATTGATTTTTTTTTTAGTCATTTACATGATAAATTTTGGTGCTGAAATGTGACTTAGTGCTAGAAATCTGAGTGGTCCAGCGTGTACCTTAATGCTTAAAAACCTTATTATTAATTATTAATTTATTAGTAAAGAAATTACATAGGCATTTCTGCCTGCAAGAATGCCCGTAAAAATGTAATATACCTGTATTTCTTATCTTTCCCAGCAATGCTGCTTGAAAAAGAAGACAGAATGTGGGAGAACTGAATTATATCATCAGAAACTGAAAATTCCTGTAATGATATGAAGTATTTCCTAGAAATAAAGCTATGAACAGATGTGGCTACCTGCGTAATACTCTAGGAGGGAGTCAGACATGCATCACCAGTTAATTGGGTGGCTGTCTTTTATTTACAGACCAATGAGTCTGTATGTGTGAGTTACTTTAAAGAAACATATTTATTTTTCTATTGCTTGCTGACTAGCAACTCTTAAGATGAGATCGAGGCTGAAAAGATTCCCAAAGCTGAACAACTCCCTCAAAAAGCATCTGTGTCTGAGGATAAGTGTCATGGGGCCCGTCAGATCTGCAGTACGGGGTACGCTGCTGATGCAGTCCCATGAGTGCCAGCTGGTAGTGATTTGTTCAGGAGCCAACTTCCAGCAGGCTGTGATTACTGGTCTGGCTGGATGACCTCTTTCAGCATCATGGCAGCTTTCTGTGCCTTAAAATAAGAGCAGGTGGGCAGTAAACTTGCTTTGGAAAGAGAATTACCCCATATCAATTACTGACTGGCTGATGTTGTCTAAATATGATCTTCGGCTTTGTGAAACGGTTGTACTGATGCTTGTTGGACCTATTTATTAAGTCTAGAGCCTGATCTTTCACGTAATCTTTCATTAGACTTAAAGTTGTTCCGATACATATGTTTTCCAATGCTGATAATGTAACTAGCAGAATTAGCTGTCTCACATTGTTGTAGCTTTCCTCTGGGAACTGGCAGAACTCTGTCTTGCAATGACTTGGTCGCCAACTGGGAGCTGCATCTGCCTGCGGGTAGCTAACATGAGGATGTGGAGACTGCAGCCCTCTGACTCTTCCCATGAAGTTAGAGGTCTTCCATTTTTCCAGTTGTTGGCTTCGTTGCTGATAGGGTCATGTAAATTGCCAGGTCAGAGCTGAGATTTAGGCATTTTGAGCATAAAGACTCTGAAATCTGACTCTGCTTTGCAGTGTATCTCGTTACTTCAGGATCCATCATTTCTATAAGATCACAATTTTTGCAAACATTTTGGCTGACTAAGTGAACAACAGTAGAAAAACACCTTCATGCTACAGCTGTGCTGAGGCAGAGGGAAATTCCTGTGGGAGTTGCTTCCAGAAATGGAAATCAAGAGAGCAGTGTTTGGGATGTGATGCCTATGCTACTGGTACTGGTGGGGAGACGTCCCCTGCAATGCAAAAGCTGAAGGGAGTTTTAATCACCCAACTGCCAGAGTGAAAAAACAACTGGACAACTACAGTAGAGCAGCAAGGTGCTGGTTTTATGTAATGGTTCCTTACATAGGTATCTATATAGCTGCCATAGCTACTAGTAGTTGCTGTAAGTAGGAAGAAGCTATTGCTCAGGACAACGAAGCCCAAGGCAAACCCGCTTTGAACCCTCCTTAGCTTCATTGTCATTAGCTAGGAACTCATTGGAAATGTATGATGAGCGTGTGGAAGTAGAGGGTTTGTGGCTTATAGTTACGCATGTGTGGCTGTAAGCCAGAGAAAAGTGAGAGAAGCTAAAGAATAAGGTGGGATAACCTGGGAGGTCCTCCATGGACTGCAGTGTGGATACCTGCTCTACCGTGGTGTGGTCCTCTATGGGCTGCAGGGGGACAACCTACTTCACCATGGTCTCTGACAATGGCTGCAGGGGAATCTCTGCTCCAGTGCCTGGAGCACCTCCTCCCCTTCCTTCTTCTCTGAGCCTGGAGTCTGCAAGGCTGTTTCTTTTGCATGTACGTAAATGTACATGTATATAATGAGATTGAGACAAGGAAGCTCCACTTTACCATCGACATCTCTCAAAACAGCTTTAGGAGCCCCTGAATACCAGCTACTGCCTCAGCCCCTGTGGGAAACATTATATGTAACTTAACATTTAGAGCTCTGGATGAGTGGAGTGGAAAAGTTGTAATTTTCATTTGAAGGGAATATTTGAAGAAATCAAAGAGCCCAAATCCTTTCAACAGAGTTTCTTCTGGATGTCTGCACATATGATTGACTAATGACTCGGTTTCTATGGAGCAATATATCAAAACAGGCAAAGCACTGCATAACACAGTGCATCTGTAAGTGGCATGAGCAAGAAAATGTTACCGTTAGCACTGGCACAGCAACGCATTAGTACATAGTATAAGATCACAAGACCCATTTTAGAAATATGGAAACTAATCTTTCAAGTACCTTTATGGACCTTGCATTTACTCTTTTTTTCCTTAGTTTCTCCAAAGAGTCAGAACATGGTTCACAAGCATAATTGAAGGCCTAAATGGGTACTCAACACCTACATCCAAAGTGGTTGATGGTCCTTATAAAACTCTGGGCTGTTTCTGAATTTCCAGAAGATATCAGGTTCTCTGGGTGTAGTTAGGACATTTGCCCAGTTAAAAGCAAGCTGGAGCTCCAGTGCTAGCTTCACTGATGACTTGTGCATTTTATTTAATGACTATTTAACATTAAATCCATAAATGGTGACTTTTTGATCTTGGAGCAAAACTACCTGCAGAAGAAGACGTAGGCTTGAGGACCCTGAATGAGGGGATCCACTGCCTTGTAGCATTTCAGATGCTTTGCAGTCCCTGGGAAGTGGTAGAATCTGGAAGTCACTCATCTTTGCTTCCTGGTTAGGGTTTAGTAGCTCTTGCCAGTCTTCACAAATACCAACATTTAGCTGTCATCACACTTTGACAGAACAGGTGAACTGCTGAGGCTTGCCAATGCCCCTGCAGGGAGCAAGTCCACAGGGCAGTGCAGAAGCAACCTGACTAAAGCTGCGCTTGAAAAAGTTGCTGATAACCCAAACTAGAAGGCAGTTAGCACATGCAAACGTGCCATTTCTTTGTGTCTTTACTTCTTCTTAAAATAATACATTCTTAATGTCTTTGCTTTGCTTTAGGTATAAATAATTAACTTAAGAGATCTTTTACCTCTAGTTGTTTTCTGATACACAAAGTCATTCCAAGTGACAGTCTATCTTTGACAAAGTGTTGCGAGAGCAACATTTAGATCACAGGAAATTTTAAAACACTAAGCACCTGACAATCAAGCCTATTTCTTTCATAAACTAGGAAATACATTGTAATAAGAATAGGAAATTGAGCAAGACAAAAATATTTTTTTTTTTTTTTTTGCCACACACCATGTGAGAGCAGCTTTGTGCTCTCCTGACTACAGGTGCAAAGACATGCCCCATCGAGATAACCCACTGACAGCAGCTCTCAGACTCTCTGGCAGTGTAACAGTAACAGTAACAGTAACAGTGTAACAGTAAGAGGAATGAAATTTGAATAGTAAGGCAAAGCTACCCCAAGATGGCTGTTATAAGCGAAGAATATAAAAATCTTGTTTAAAGCAAAGCAGGCCCTGTGAGTTTTGGAGCACAATAGAAATGTAACTGTGAGACCATCTGCTGTACCGGGCTCATGCAATGCTGGAGGCCATTACAAAAATGGGAAGATATCTCCTGGAAAAGCAAACTTGTTGAACGATATAGTAAGGTGTCCTTTGAACCTGGTAACATGACTGAAATTCCCACTAAGTGTCTTGAAGAAAGAGATTTTGAAGAAAACTGGCAGTGATATCCCAACCTCCCGTATTGCTCCAATGTTTCAGCAATGCTAATGACCCCGTTTCTTCATCATGTACCTTTAAAAAAAGATAGGTCATATAGCGTATAGTATTTTATAGGAATATTAAATATGCCTACAATCTCCACCCTAGAACAGGTTGTGACACTTGTATTTGTTATGTTGGTAGGAGTGTTATCACTCTTTTTGGTTTTATGAGACTAATGGACAAATGTCCCGTTTGTTCACTGACAAAGCCTTTTAGGAATTTGGCTTTTCCCTGGCTCTCTACCAGTGAGAATTGTCCAGCTACTTTTAGAATCAAGTGATGTTTTCAGATGGATTGGCTGATTTTGCTTATCTGTGAAACCAAAAAGTGAAGTTATTTGCTTACAGTTGTCATCAGATTTAAAGAGAAAGTTGTGCCCTTATTTCTTCTGTGGAATCTATTCTGGGCTCCAGTCTTTGAGGCTTTGGCTTTTTACTTTGAGATTGTTTAAAGAGCAAAACTATCTTTCCACCTGAAGCTGATCCTTGGCAAAGTTTAATGTTGCCTTAATACCTGTCTAACTTCTGCTGCTACCAGAAAAAAATGCTCTTGCAGATGGAGACTGCTGTTGTAAAAATATCTTCTGCATTTGCGCTTGAAACGTCAGTTGCTCTGTTATAGACCATAGCTGCTGAAATGTTAGGTCATCAAATACTCTTTGAGTTTTGACAAATTTGCCTTTGTTAGCTACTCAAATATGGCTTTTTAACAGAGGAAAATACAACACAAGGGGGTCTTTGTATTTAAAGAGTTCAGCTAATAGTTGCAGGGGGACAGTTTCCACCTGTCTGCACATGAATGCCATTTTCTTCTATATTCTTTTGTGCTGTGTACAGTGAATGTATCAAGAATATTAGCATCCTAGTGAAGAACAGTTACAGTTAGTCTTACTACAGAGTACGATAGAAATGTTATATGTGGTTAAATTCTCTTCTACCAGTAATCTTTATCACTGTACTGTGCAGCTGAAGGGCAGTAGAGGTATGTGTGAAGGACACTTTGCTGAAAATATTTGACAGCTACTATAGACAGTCAAACAAACTCCCCAGACATGTATGTTATATAGCCGACAGGATCTCAACCCTGTATTCAAATGGATACTGTTGATAAAGATACTATTGATCAAGCTATACCTAATCCTTCATACTTATGTACTCACTACTCAGTGTAAGACCTTCTTGTGTCGTGGTTGTTTTCTCAGTCAACTGAATTTATCTTTGCTGTGATGCACAGACTTGTAATTAATTTTGCAGAATTAGGAAATAGTCTGCATTTTGCTTGTAAATAGATTAATTTCCATCTGATTTATAGGTTTAAAATAGAGGAAATAACTATATGTTCTCTCTATATATGAAATCTCTATGCCAGTGTTGATGGAGCAGACATAAGACTGTAGTTTCTTAGGCTGTCTTTTCATTTTTTCATTTTCCCATCTCCCAAGAAAAATTACATATAGAAATGCATAAATGAATTGTGTCGTTCTTCTTTCTTTCTTTCTATCTATGAGAGAGTCAAAGGTTAAAGATGCAATGTGAACCTTAATATATGATTGGAGGATTGCATCAGTCTCCCTCGCATCCTAACACTTAGGGTGCTTCTACTGTGGCCAGCTCCAGTGTTGCATCAGGTGACCTATATTTCTAAAAATGATGGAATGAAAAACCCCCCAACAGTAGTAATGGCATTTAAAGGAGAAATGACTCTCCTGGCTCCGCTCCCTGATGCTGACTGTATGAGCA
This sequence comes from Charadrius vociferus, assembly GCF_000708025.1. NCBI lineage: Eukaryota > Metazoa > Chordata > Aves > Charadriiformes > Charadriidae > Charadrius > Charadrius vociferus. The sequence continues at coordinate 12,816,784 of NW_009650064.1, forward strand.
AGGAGCAGGAGAGGATTAGCAACTTCAGCTTTTGGCTGCAGTGAAGCAGCAGTGAGAAACTTTGAAACAGACTGTGGCATGAAACTAATGGGGCATATGTTGGAAGAGTGAAAGCATAGATGGGGATCAGAGAAACAGGAGGCCGAAGTTATACAGATGTGGTTGAAATATCATAGTCATGAAGCAGGGCATAAAAATAGGGTCCCAGAGAGCTCCCCTTCCATAGCGGCGTGATGGCTTTTTATTGTTTGTCTCCACAATGGAAAAAAGGTGGTGCATGAAAGCTAAGACAGCTCTAGACAGTGACTTTAGTTTTGATCAAGGCTCAGTGAAAATGGGTGGAAAGACAAATGATTATTCTATAATGACAATGAGAAACACAGCTGATGACACAGGCTCAGATCTACTGACTTGAGAGCAGGGCCAAAGTGATAGGAAGACAGGCAGAGGCCTATTAATAAACATCCTTGAGATGCCAGGGGAACAATAACAAGACAGCTGCTGGTGATTATCTTTAGGTGTGTATTGAGGTGTTCAGAGCTGCAAATCAGTTGTCAGATATGTGACCATGAATGCAGGCGCTGATAAATTATGCTGCATGCTATCCCAAAATATGAATAGCAAAATTAAACTATTTCCTGAGTTTGATTGCACAAAGAAATGTTTACTGATTGATGCATTAACTGTGTATCATGCCTAATAAAAGAGGTATCTGCTATTCTAAAGAGCATCTGGCTCTTTATGTGCCAAAGAAGTCAACCTATCATGCACAACTCATGAGTGGGTAGTGTTTTAGTCAGATATCAGAGGACATGACAGAGCACTTCTTAATTAGACCACAACCACTGGGTCATTTGTTGGCTGAAACACCCTTCTCTGTGTCAAGGAGGCAGCAGCAAGGTAGTAACACCTGCAGCCAACAAGAATATTTTGGGTTGTAAGACTGGGATGAGGAGGAAGCCGAGAAATTTCCAGGTGGCCTTGCTGAACGGGGGCTATACCTTTAGGGTATAGTCAAAGAACAGGGGACAGAATTCCAGCAAAGTTCAAGGATCACGGGCAGGTTTGGAGTACAAGCTATTTGCAAAATGGTAAGGCTCCATTTGAAATACTTTGAAACGGGGGCTGGTTGAGCCACAGCTGCAAGAAATAGTTTTGCATGGGGAGGGAGGAATAGCAAGGCTTCTAAGTAGCACCTTATCTCTGTAAACCCAAGCTAAATCTAATCACACTAGTTATCAGAGGAAGTGTAAATAGGAAATCAAAGGACAGTACAACACTGTAAACCTTTAGATTATGTGGTACAGAAGTTAAGGGATATGTTTTCTCAAGGATGAAGCAAATGCATCTGTTATCACATCTAGACACTTCCATTTAAAAAAAAAAGAAAACACACAAAAAACCTGTCCTTGAATTAAGGTCAAAACCCAGAGAAAATTCTATGCAAAAACAAGAGCTGAGTGAGATGTAAAAATATGAAATTACAAAGGAGTCCCATAACCTGAGGGAAAGACAGGTAGTGATGTCCTAACCCAGATGGCTTTCTGGTAGTGAATCCAAACCTAAGGCATATTTGATGAAGTGCTAAATTTGCTAATTTGCTATGTCCATATCCTCATTGCTTTTAACCAAGGGACCTTAGTGTGTCCCTCTGATCAGACGAGTGAAGGTGGGGCAACAGGGAATCTGGCCTTCCCACACTTTGAGTTCAGAATAATGTCATCTAATCAGTGCATATAGTTGTTTTTCAACATTCAGTTACATTAGGAATGTATAAAGACATATTCAAATGATTCTGTGATTTTCAGCAAATGGGGAAGACCAGCTACATGTGACCAGGATTTTTTTTTTTTCTTCTGAATTTGGAATTTGATTAGGAAGAAAGATTGAGAGCAATCCCTGGGTAATGTGTACAGAGTATAAGTGAGTTTTGTCCTTTGGGCTTCTAGGCAAGAGGCATATGAAACACATGATGGAATAATGTCCAGATGCAATGCAGACAGATTATCACAAATGGAGAAAGAAGACAGATGTATACATTTTTTTGTGTGTGTTTGGATAGCTATATTGGGTGGTTTGTGTCCAGGTTTTTGGAAGTGGAATCACTGCTTCCAGAATAAAGAAAGAGAACAGCGCCACTGCTGATGGTGCCAGATTTTCCAAGACATTTATACTCCAGACAGATGCATCCAGCAAGGTAAAGGAGCTGCATTATATTGATATAACATTAAGTATACTTTTAAATATAATATTAGCCTTAAGCACAAAGCTATCAGCATGAGCGAAAGCATATTCAGCCATTGAGAGGGCGTCCTTGCCAGCTGGTGGGAAATTACAAGCCTGACTCAGTACCTACTAAGCACTTGTCTTTGATGGATACTATGTACCCCGTCATCCTGGGTAAAGGGCTGTAATTACAAATTACTGCCATCTTCTCTCACTGCACAGCTCTTTCCATTTGAACACGGCCTTGGGAAGGTACAAACACAGATTTCTTTTCCTCACAAGGAGGTCCCTCAACATGTTTTTGGGACATCAGGGAAAGTTGCAGTGAGAGATTAGGAAGCCTATACTAATGCCTATGGTACTGCCAGTGGAACTGAATGTCTCTTTTGCCTGTTCCCTGGGGAGCACTGCCCACTGAAGTAACCCCTCTAGCCAGGGCAAGGTAGGCTCTGGCCTGAAATGAAAAAGGACCTCTGAGAGAAGGGAAAAGCAGAGATCTCCTAAAAGCTGGCCATGGCCAAGAAGCAAAAGGACAGAGATGGCTGGGCAGATAAAAGAGGCAGCTTTCTGGGGAAGAACGCCTGAAAAAGACAACCAAAAATGCCTGTCATGGGCTCAGCTATGTTTGATGTTAAGAAAACAGTTAGTAACAGCGGCATGAAGTATCAGCTGAGTCCCACAGAGATGGTCCTGGAGATACAAACCCCAGGTGTTCTCATAGGCCTCCTTTCATGAGCAATCTACAATGCTGACGTTCTCGAGGTGAAAGAGGGCAGTAATCTCTCTGCCCACTCTATGCTTGATGTAAGGCAGATGCCCAAATACTGTCACAGAGCATTTGTATGAGCCTGGGTGGGCCTGATTTTCAAACATGCTCATTCACCCATAGTTGAGATTAAAGTGAGAGCAAAGAGCAACTGGGTATTTGGCCATGGCATCTAGTGTATTTACAAAGCTCAAAATAAGTCTCCACCTCCACAAGAGTAACACAGCATTCCTCGTAACAGAGAAAGGTAAAGGCACAGATGAAAAGAGAACATCTGGTGCCTTGAGAAATCAAAAAGAAACAAATTGGTGCAAAACCACATTGGCCCTGGAACATGATGGGTGGTGGGAAGTGGTGATAAAAGGAGGGGTAACAGCAAAGGGCAGCAAGATGCTGTTCCAAAGCAACAGATCTACCATTCCTTTAAAAATAACCTGCTGCCTCGTCTCCCAGGCTCCATGCACATCAAGGCTATTTACTGGTTAGAATTTGCAGTGGAGACCCATGATCTAGCACTGCCAGCCGTAAAATTAGACAACGCGACACGGGTCTGGAGTACCCTGTCTCTGTAGTGCTCCTGAAAGCACCAGATAAAGGTGTTGGTCACTGCAGAGTTAAAGCTGCTTTGGCATCTACCCATGCTTTTTGCTAATGAACCATCTGGCTTAGTAAGAGAGGTTGTTCAGCCACAAATCAGCAGTTTTCTTGCAGATGTTTGCTATTTGCTACTTCTTAATTCCCTTACTCCCAGTTCCTCCTTTTGCCTCGCACAGCTCTCACTTTGCCACTTGTCTCAGTTCTTTCTGAGGTAGGTTTTATTGCAAATATACTAGTACCTGGGACTCTCGTTGTAACTACTTCTTTCTAAGTTCAGAACACCAAGTTTCAGTGTTTTGGAGGTATATATTTTCTGTCTGAAATAATGTTTTGACATTTTCTGCAGATTCTGATGGATATATTTCTTTCCTGGATGTACAGAGCTAAAACAGATAAATCTACTTTCCTGTTCTTTGAATTTAATTTCAAAGGCTAAGTATTTAAAGTATTGGACAGTATTGTTTTCCTTAAAACAATCGTGGCACCATTTTGCTATAGAATAAGACACAGAAAATGTGCTACATTCCTCTATGCTTTTGTAAGTTATGGACAAATATGTCCAAAGGAAGAAAAAAAAGCTCTGAGGGAATTGGAAATTGCTCTTGGAAGAAGGTAAATTATGCAGATCAGAATCTGGACCTTGACGTTGATGTAGAAGAGAAATTATGCAAAGGAGAGATAAACCTAATGATTCCTGGGCCATTTTTATAAACTACATCGTCCTCCTTCATTTCTATCATTTATTTTATCTCAGATGATACCATTCAGTGTTCCTTGGCTCTGGGTTTGCCATTCCATTTTCCATGCAATTTACGTGAAAATTAACCTTCCGCATTGGTGCAAATCCACATGGATGGAAATAATGTGGTATGTGTGTTGCCCAGTAACCAGAGACTTTTGATAAGACCCTGGAAGACATTCAGTAAAATAATTTAGCATGCTTTCTGTAACAGCAGATCCTTTCCTAAAGCTCTTCTCCTGCAAGGTGTTGCTGTACTGAGACAGCATGGATGTTAAGATTTTATGAAGTGTTACCTGTGCATCTAGAAAATTTTTTATCTGAAACAAAAATAGTAATAATTATTAAAAAAAAAAAAACAACCAAACTGTTAGGAAAGCAGGAAAATGTGAAAGAAAACCTAGGGCCTTAATCAATGTCTGTGTGGGAGACGTCTGCAGCAGGTAGCAGCTTCCTGAGGGATTGCTCTTACCTATTTGCTTTCTTCCTGCGAGTAGTGAGTTTAATGGATAGGGTCCCTCCAGGTGGGCAATCACAAAACTATCATTTTTATTTTCCTGACAGAAAATTGCATCTCTTTTTTCCTAGCAGAAAATGACATTTCCCCTAGAAAATTCTGATGCTTTTGCGTAAGTGGTTTTCCTTGTCAGAGTATCTCTCTGAAGCAACATTTCCCGCTGGTTTTAACAATCTAGGCAAATTCTTGAGCAAATTCTTCTTCTTTACTCATTTATTTTTAGTTAGCATGCTGCTCTGGCAGCACAGTCTCTCCCTAGGTAGCTCACAGAACAGGTGGAGACCGTAGTTCCTCTGTACTCAGTGTTACCAGATTATTCTGAGGATAAGAGAGACAATTCACAGATGCTTTTGGTCTCTTTTTGGCTGCTTTGGAAAATTTTCCAACAATTTATTAGGCACAATAAATGCTTGTTCTCCTCGGAGTAATGGCTGAAGTTGCTGGAGTTGGGGAGGTTGTAGTGATCTGGCCCTCATTTTTACAGGTGCAACCACCTGTAAATGTTACTGGTAGAATAAGTTACTGGTAGAATAAGTTACTGGTAGAATAAGTTACCAATGTTACTGGTAGAATAAGAACTCAACTGAATAAATCAAGATTACTGTGTTGTAACTGTCTAAGCTTTTCATGCCACAACTACAAGAGCCTTGGATGCCTCTTCATTAGACCTGTCCAGCTAGCAAAGTCCATCCATGTTCTCTGAAATGCTCTACCTCTTGTTAACAGCTTTCCTCCCTTAAAATGTGGGTATCAGCAACATTTACCCAGTACATTTGAGGCTCCATTTCACTTTTTTATATTGGACACTTCAGAGATATATATTTCAGGAGATCTTTTTACAGACGAGCCATTAGGAGGAGATTCCTCTCCCTCTTACAGTGCCACAGCCATGTGAACACCAGTGGTGCTGAACCACATGCTAATCACTGCTCCTCATCATTCTCGTGGAGACTATTTCATCCTCTGAGCAGGGGCTGATGGTTGGTCATAATCCTCCCTTCGTAATGTGAGGGAAGCTTTGAAAAAAGACAGTGTGTTCAAGCCTGAAAAGTACAATGGAACAAAACATGAGTATTGGTTTGCACCACTGAAAATGATGGAAGTCATAGATATTGCTAGAATCTTAAATTTTACTCTGTTCCCAGAGAAGTCCTCAAAATTTTTATTCTTAAATTCCTATTGCTAGAATCTTAAATTGTACTCTGTTCCCAGAGAACAGTTCCCAGTCCTCAAAATTTTTATTCTTAAATTCCCAGTTATAAAACACAGCAAAACTGAATGTGGATGTCAGTGAGGAACAGCACCAAGGTCCTAAATTTGATATTATTTACTTTTCACAATTAAATATATATCAGACTGTTGGTATTGTTTAAGTAGATTTTAAAAAATGTTTATACTCTTATGCACAGGCTTTATATTTAATCGGCCTATGCTCAATGGACCTTGAAATTAATTAAAGAACACCATTCATCAAATCATTTCAGACAAGCTCTTTTGCTATGTACTGTCTTTGAATCTTTAAATGTTATCCTTTTGTCAAGACAACTTGTTGTGAAGTCTGAATTCATTAATAAGGAAGATCCTCGTAACCATCTGTCAACTACTCAGGGGCAAATATTTCACTGTCCTCTAGAAAATCTTCACTGTGTGGTGCTTTGGGGTACACAGATGTTTCCAATGTCCTGTCAGACAATCTCATCAGGTTGCAGGTGATAGGTGACCCCATTTGCTTTAACTAATTGAATTGCACTTGGATTTCCCCTGGGTTCGGCAGGGAAAGCATCTTTGAGAAGGATTCATGAGAAGAATAAACCTCACATGCTAATATCAGCTCTGCTAGGAGAGAGAGAGAGAAAGAGGAATTTGCTGCTTGTGAAGCTAGGCAGCGAAAATAGAAGCGTTATTACTTATGGCCCCGATTATGGTGATGGATGGTACTATACAGAATGTTTTCTTCTGTACTCTAACTGAAACCCAACTCAGGCTTCCCTGAACACTTTCTGCCTCAAAATTAGTCTTTCTTTGGACATTGGAAGCCCTCTTTTTCTCTATGCATAGCACACACCCCCTGTCTGATGAGAGGGGCTGGATGGAATCTATTAAAAATACTCAGGCAAATGTCACCTTGCAGATTGTTAAAAGAGAGTTCACAGAAGGGCTTCATGGGATTTATGCATATTCCCGAATTTTAACTGGAAACAGAGCCTTGAGTCAGTCAGGCTGCTCTGTGCTAGGAGTATGGTCATCAGGAATGCTGCTACATATTCAGTTAACTACTTGTGGCTGCTGTGAAACCAGAGGACAGACTTGCATCGTCTAACTTTGGTTTCTGGGGCATTCATTTTAGGAATACAGTCATCCTTTTCTAATAACAATTAGACAGAGGCACTCACAAAGGCTGATTCTGCATCGCGCTCTAATCACTGCCTGTGGCAGCAGCTTAATGATACCAGAATCCTAATTAAATTTAAAGTGAACCTGGTCTGCCTTTGAAACAGTGGTGCAGAATGAAGCTGGTTTGCCAAGCGTCTCCAGACTTGCAAATGCAAATACAGACTTAATATCTTCCAGTTTCCCAGAAAGCAAAACTTGCTGCATCAGGAGCATCCATTACTGGGAACACATCCACAGTTCTCCTGCAACACTAGGTTTAAATCATGACACCATTACTGATTCCCTAAGACAACCATACAGTAGGTCTCAGATACTTTTTCTGACCACAGATTTCATCTTTCTTGTGACTTATATTCCTCAGGAGTTACAAGATCACTACTAAAAGGCAATTTCAGTGGAGAGTGAGCTTTCCTACTAACTGGCTCAGGACTATGGACATTAAAATGGAGTAATTTGGTGACAGTTCCAATGAAGGAGAGGTAAGATTCACATTTGTGTTGGCTTTCCTATAGTTGCAACCCAATCAAAAATGTCTGAGAAAAAGGAGTCAGAGAGGGATCAAGTCTCAGTTTGTTTCAAGACAAAAAGAAGGCAGGATCACAGATAAAAACTGTTATTCGTGTACTCTGCTATTTAGTATAAAGTGGAGTTAAAGATCTTTAGCAGATCTCAAAGCAGTTTCTTCATATGCATTGAGTAAAGTATGTTTTCAACTGTTATGCTTAACATTGTTTTCACGCACTTTTCATTTTTCTTTGACTACTCTGTCACATCTACCTCCTGCTATTGCAATTGTGTTCTGCTACAGACTGAGGAGACAAAAGTTTACCTATGACTGGAAGGCTGAACATGAGTAATACAGATGTGCTCTCCTTTGCCCGTATGGATTGGGTAGTGAAGCTGGAAACATATTTGCTGTTGCTGACATTTTGGCAAAGACCGAAGGCAACTGCAAACATTATTTGTAAGCAAATAATCTATGTTCTTCAAAAGCAGTTCCTTCAGTTTCTTTAGTTGCAAAAAATTCCTTCTCCTAGGTAAATTAATTCTTGCACAAGAATGTGGTACAACCAAGATTTGTCATTTAGAAAAATCTGATGCCTGTTGCTTGCTGAGTTTGTCATTTGTCCTGTGCCAAGTCAGACAAACTGTATAAATGTTTTTCCTCATATACGGTTTGATCAGGCAGGTGGACTACTGCATCAACTGCTGATGGTGAGTTTTAGGCAGCTCTCTGAGGTGGAGGATATATCTGTTCAGGTTTCTCTCACAGAATGTGCACGCTGCACTGCCTACGCCTAGCTCCGTTATTAAAAACAGACTTGCCACTTCTGCACACTCAGACCTGCCTTCTTTCTGACGTTGGGTAGTCTGTATATGCTCTCAGGACTTTGTTTGATGTACTTCAGCTAAGTTTGTAGTAAAGAGAAATGACAAAAATCCCAACCGAGAAGACTCTACCTTGTCCGTTTATTTTGCAGTTGGTATCTAGGAGAGTTTTGCATATGGTCACAATGAAAAGTCGATCAAACTGCCCGAGTTTCCCTTTTACATTACTAAAAATTACACAGTCTGAGGAACTACACACATGCTTAGCACGTTTTAACATTTATCCAACATACAGATAAGTAGATACTAATAGATGGCATTTCTCAAGGATCTCAAAGTACAGTTCAACCATTGTATAAATAGAGTCTTAGAGAGGAAAAGTCAGATGCGGAATAAGTGGAAGAGGCATGGCTCGCCTTACACACAAACACACAGATAGATACACATACATACGTATAATCAAACTTTAATTTTGAATTCACTTTCCTTAGATCATGCAGGGTATGAAATTTGTCTTGGTCCTCCTGAATACACATATTTTTGTTTACTCCTTTTTTACATGTTGCTTAGCTTTTAACCCTATAAATATTTATTTTATAGTTCCTAGTTCATCAACTGGATACTCAGAAGAGGTACAGAACTGTTTACTACATTACTGGAAACTGTTTTCTGCATTATTTCTTGTGATGCTTTTTGAGACTGTAGGAAAATAAATACATTTGAAGGAACCTGAATACCTCTGAGTGTTCTTGCACTGCCCCATAGATATCAGATTGGTTTGTAAAGAAACACTGTGCATTTTAAAATTATCCTCACTAGCAATATTTGATTTTTAAGGATTGCAGAAAATGGGATCAATGAAAGACCTGTTTAGAATGTTCTGGGAAGTCAGAGAGTCAAAACTGCCAAGCCCTGGAAATTCTGAGATGCAAAAACCAGAGGGTTTTATTGCTGGAAAAAGTGGCACTTATTCTCATAGCAATCTGTCCTTTTTATCTGGCAAATATTTTCAGTGTAAATAATATGCTGAAGAGAAATCTTGTACGCTTCTGAGCACAATGCACAATTACAATGGTCAGGGAGAACAGAGATGCTGATGCTGTGAATAACTTGCTTTCATTTACTTACTTTCATTTCAAGGTACAAATGACAATGCAGCCTTTTCTGAGACCCAGAAGATGCACAGATGTAACCTCAAAGAACACATTTCTCTTTTCACAGGATTAAACACAATAATGAGAAAGACAAGACAAAGTATATTCTGGATTTTCCTCTTGGAAATGTGTTCCCAGCATTTGCCCATGCCTGTTTTAAATGATTGCATGCAATGTCTAGGTCCTGCTTTGAGGCTGTAGGTTTGCTGGAGAGCCTCTGGGGATACCATCTCTCTCCTTTATTCTAGTCTTTCTGTTAGAAAACTTTTCTAGTACACAACCCCACCTTCATTTTTACAAACCTAATTTTTGCATGCCTTTCTTGTCTTCATTCAATAAAGAAGACATTTCCTCTCTTGTGTTTTAGATTATCCCAATGTATTTTGGACTGTCTTCTTTAAGTGTCCTTCCATCTCTCTAATTCAAGTTGTTTGATTCTTTAAAATTTTATCTCATATTTCATGCTTTCCCATCTTTTGCATTGCTGGACCTTGCATACAGTCCAGTTGTCTTTACAATTCTGTTTCCAAAACTATGTTAATAAAACCACCAACCTGGAAAGCTTTCAGGAAACCCATGCCAAAAGTCACCTCTACTGAAGGACTAAGTGCAAGATTTAGTAAGGTGCAATGGAGCTGCTTGTATTTTTTCCATTATTAGCCAGTAATGTTAATTCTTGTGAATGAACCAGAGACCACCTGCATTTCAAAATCATTTTTTATTCTTATGGAGTGACAGCCTGATAAAACCCTTAGAATTCATTAGTTTACATATGATGAACCATTTGGTGTCCTGAATGCCTTATTTAAATATACCAACTTCACTAGACCTAGTAAGACAGAAGTCAGATATGAGACAATTCCTACCAGTGAAGGCCATGGGACAGAGAGCAACAACCATTCCCTTTGGGTGGCTCTATTTCTTTATCAGCCAAATTAGATATATAGTCAAGAATAAAACAGCGAGGAACAGTTGAAAGCTACACATGAAATCTATTGAGAAGTTGTGTAGATCCATTTGAAAAGATTTAGGTCAGTTCAGGCTTTACTAATAAACATTTAAAGACAAAGAGTAATGTCTTCAAGCAGTGTAACTTATGCATTTTTATTGGGTTAAGTGCAAATATGGAAATATGCACCAGAGTAGATATGACCCGCAGAGTTACCCAGAGCATATTCCTTATTCACAGAATGCCCTCTAAAGGACGAATGTAATATGTAATCTTATTTGATAATATACATTCATGTCTCAAAAGATGCTGGGGAATTATTAGCCTTTGACAGACTTCCTTTTGGCTTTAGCAATTAGCAGAAATGAAACTCGTTAAGATTAAATTTATCCTTTGGACAATGCATAGTTGTAAGAATTTTTCTGGAACCCCGTAAAGCAATGAAAGAAGCCAAGCACTGAATTTTCAAATAATTGTGCAGTGATTTGGCCAGCTCCCATTGAAGCTGTTCTGACTGTGAAAATGACCTATATGAAAATGAAATTTTTGGCCTTTAGAACTCCTTTGAAAAGTGTGCCCTCTTTCCCCAGCATCTGAAAATAACATGTGAGCATAGGGAATTCTTGAAGATGGAGAGGAGGAGCAGGGTTTGTGGCATTGTTTAAATTATTGCACACGTATGTTTTAAGTTAGATTGAAAGTACCCTCAACATGAAGAAAATAGCATTCTTTTAGTGTTGGGAAGGTGAAATTACTGTATAATGCAGCGCTAAAGCCTTTCACAGGAGTGGCGGGGGGTCTGTGCCTTATTAACCAAGCTTATTGATGCAGGTAAATGAAATGAAAGTCAGTAAATTGCTGATGAAATGGAGTTCAGTGGCTTGTTTAGTCCATTCCATGCTGGATTGGTCTCTACCATACCTTACCCTCCACCCCACCCAGCTGAGTTTTAAGTAATGGGACTCCTGACACTTTTCTTGTTACATTTGTAAAAGTAATGGCTTCGTCTTTCGGTTCACTTGACAGGCTAAAACATATCTAAGTGGAAAACAGCAGTCCTGATGGTAGACCAGTATTTGTCTGAATTGCACATAGAGTTCATTAAAGCAGCAGCCGCCGGTGAAAGTTTATTAATGTGTAAAGGTACCTGCAGATTGGTCTGGATCCCTGGTGGAAGCTGAGCAGAAGTAGCCACTGTGGGAAGAATTTGATGAAGCTGCAGCTTGTCACGATTACAGCATTGGATGTAGCAGGCATAGGAGAATAGTTGTCCTTACTCATCGACAAATACATTATTGCCATCACACATCAGGAAAACACTTTTTTAAAAAAGAAGCAGCACTGCAGTTCTGTATTGGAAATTATTATCTAAAGTCAACTGAGTCTAGGAAATCCTTATGGAAAAATCCACTGAATACAGTAATGGGTATATAGGTGTATATGCTGTAGGATTTTATGGGATAATTAAAGATCAGAGGTGGAATTTTCTATTCAAAATAAATATCTTAAGTAAGTTGTCAAGAGTCCTGTTGCTGTTGAAACAGATCTTTTGAAGATGTCTTTCCATGGCTGGGCAGGGCTGTGGGAGCTGGAGCCCGGCCCCACTGTGGCGTCGCTGGGGCAGGGGCTGATGGTCTGTCAGCTGCCAGTTGCACCGGGTTGAACGTGCCACATGGGCTGTACCTACCCTAACCACCCCAGCCCTGAACCAGAATGAAGCCAGTTTCATCTTGTCAAGAAAAGCAACAGCAGGAAGGTTGTAGGGACTCTATGTTAAAGCAGTGCTTCCCTATGGTAACAGATTTCTTTAAATCCTGGGTTGGTGAACGACCACAAAACGGGGCCCTGACCCAGTGGTAGCTGCATGAAATTAGAAATAAATGCCTAGATGTATTATTGCTTTTGAGAGCGCTGATGATGTTTAGGATGCGCGTTTGTTCTAAGGAAGTCTAACCACTCAGTGATGCACGGGAGGGTATTGGAAGGATGGGGTGGCTGTTACTGGCTCAGATTAGCTACTACTTGCAGGGCAGTCAGAAGGTATGAAGTATTTAAAATGCCTCTGCCTAATTATTTCTATGAGTGATTATTTAAGCCTGAGTAGCACAGGTGACAGGCTTTTAAGCATGAAGTAGTGAGCTACCTAGAGAGAGACATATTTCCCTCTCCTGGAGTAGGTTTGGATTATTGTCATTTCAGTCCAGCCAGCAAAGCCTTGACTAATGCTGTAACATCTGGAGGACTATCTAAAATTTTAAATGCTGTGGGACAAGCCAGAGAATGAAGAACCTTATCCAAAGAAACCTTTTTTGCATTTCAAAAGGCTCTTGGGGTTTACACAGTCCAGGCACTGTGTCACCAGTACAGGCTGGATTTCACCCATAAGGTGAGATAGAAAGCTCAGCACAATGCACCAGTTATTCCCCAGCTCTTGCAAAGCAACCTGACATTAGAAACCCTCCTGGCCAGACCCATTCCCACCACTGGGCTCCATCAGCCCCTCCCCCTGTGCTGAAGGCTTGCCGAGTCAGCGTGTCGGAAGCCCAGTTAGTCAAATAAAGCCATTCCTCCTTTTCTGCGCCTGCCTTTTCCATCTGGGATTCCCAGCACTGGGATCTTTCCCTGCCAGAGAAGGGAAGGACAGTCAGCGTGTGTGAGCAAGCACTGCCTGCCAATGGGACAAGCCAAAGTGTGTTCTTGCCAAAGCCAAGCGATCAAAGAGCTTAGGAGAGTACACCATCCACCGCCTCAGCCCAGGCAGAGCCAGGGAGACTGTGGGAGACTTAGCCATTGACACAAAGAAGGGCAGGGAATCTGGGTTAGCATTTTTCTAATTAATCTTTTTATGGCTTTTTTTTTTTTTTTTTTCAGTTCAGAGGAAATCTATTTAAGGTTCCCTGCTGGTTTCAAAGAAGGAAAGAAAAAGGTTTTTAATTAGAGCTGTACAGTTCATGTACCTAATGAATCAATAGTAATTGAATACAGTGGAAGCTTCTTCAAAGCACACCCATGGAGTATAGTAAATCCTTCCTTTAACAGGTTTAGTTCCATGGCAAGTGATCTTTTAAGAGGATTGTCCATCATATACTGGCCTGAATGTATGTTTTTTTCATGTATTCTCTTGAGTTCATGCAGGTACTAAGTGCCTGGATGTCTAGTGGTATTGATTGTACCCATCTTTGCAGATGTGGGTATTAGACATAGTCACAGACATACTTGTCAATTAACACACTTCCTAAAATTCTGATATTTTCTGTATGTAGTTTTAGGAAGTGTTGCTAAATGGGTTATCCCTACAGACTACTGAAAATTACCTATAATTTTTCACTAAATTTATTTTAATGGCTACTTTAATTTAAACGTTAAGGCTACAAAATGCTTTCAGTCAGCAGATTGGAAAAAACAAATTCAGGCCATCAGAAGAAGAGGTCTTCCTGAATAAGTGATGCTTTAGCATTACGTCACTCACACTTCCTTAGGGAACAAATTGAGATTTGTAAAGGAGCACACTTCTCCAGATGAAGAAATCATTGCACAGTACACAGTTTTTGGAGAAGATCCTTCCCTAAGGGAGTCCCCCACAGCTGCTCCTTCAAAGAAAAGCCTTCAGGTATGGATGCAGACCTGGACCTTCAGAACTTATCCACATGTTTTTTGAGGACATTTTGAGAACATTTGAGTGTGTAACCATATCAGGCTCCGGATACAATAGGTAAATTAATACTGCCTCACTGATGAGGACAACTTCTCAGCCTCACACAGGGGTGCCTTTATAGTCTCTAGCCCATTTTGGTATGGGCACAAATATAATCTGTATTGGCTTAGCTGTCTTTATCCTACTGTGCCTTCATCTGCACGAGCAGCTTGCAATGATGTACCTGCACGGTTCACAGGGCAAAGCACTTGAGCAGATCTGTGCTAGTCCTGCTCAGTCCCCCTCCTGCGGTAGTACATGTCAGCCAGGAGAGCAGGCACTGTGCAGGACGAGCTCAGCGGATAATGAACTATTACTTTGACTTCTCCAGAAATTCAGCTTGTTCAAGAATTTCACTGATGCCTAAAGGTTTTCTGCATTGTGCAACCTTGTGTTCTGCCTTGTTTCAGGATTTTGCGTGGGGTCTTTTTGTTATAGATGAAGATAAATAAACCTTTCAACTGAAAAGCTAAGATGCTTTGACTGTTACAGAGGGTATGAAGCCTACATATACGTGCACCAAAACTACGTGTGCTTTAGACGTGTGCACCTTAAGGTAATTCATCCACTGTGCAAAGGTTCAGCTCTCATCATGGGGTAAAATTCCTCATCTTGGGAAAAGCCAAGCACAAGGGCATTTGCCTCAAAAAGGACTGCTTTGTAAAACCTAAATCAGCATAGGAAAATCTAAGCTTTCATCTTCTGAAAGCTCTCCAGCCCTCATTTTTATGAAGAAAGAAGGCATGCCAAGACTATAGGCTGGAAGACGTATATATGATACATATATCTAACACATATATATAATATATTGCAATTAAATGACATAATGCATAAGTTTTATATAATAGAATGTATTAAGTATATTTAATCTCATGGTTTTCAGATTAATAGCCTCCTTCTCAAGGGTCTCTGCTGATTCAGGAACATTCATAGCTATCAACATTGAAAAAGCTTTCCTTAAGAAAGAAAATAAAAAAAGCTACAAAGCAAGTTTTTTGGACCAAGTAATTGAAAGTCTGAAATTAAAATGCAAGCTTTTTTTTAGTTAAGCTGTTCCCATAAAAAGCCTGAAGTATTGCCTAGATAAAATCTGTATTATGTACTACCAGAAGTTAGATCCCAGCTTCAATGTCCTTTTAATCTCCCCTCCCCCCCCCCAAGAACTCTCTTTCTAGACCTCATCATCTGGTGTTATGTATTACGTATTAAAATTCATAAAATTCATAAAATTCAGCAGCTTTGTGGTAAATTTACAAAACATTTA
This sequence comes from Charadrius vociferus, assembly GCF_000708025.1. NCBI lineage: Eukaryota > Metazoa > Chordata > Aves > Charadriiformes > Charadriidae > Charadrius > Charadrius vociferus. The sequence continues at coordinate 12,832,413 of NW_009650064.1, forward strand.
AACAATTTGACAGTCAGAAGGGTCTTGGTAAGGAATCTAGAAATGCTTAATGCATCAATGTGAAAAAGAGGGAGCCAAGTTGTGCTTATTTGAACTTGGTTTATTATTATCAGAGAATGCTGGTGCCTGGAGCACCTGAATGTCCTTCTAAAGGTAACTCCTGGCAAATGATGAGGAACAGCTAAGGAAGTAAAAAACAGAATTAACTTTTGGATGCTCTTTTCTGACATGATAACCCAAGGTTATAATGTGTTCCTTAGGTTATACCGGTGTTCCCAAATTGCATTTTGGCTGGAAGGATCTATGCTGCAAGAAGCTGTATCACAAGGCATTTTCCAGAATTTCTTTCAAATTGCAGCAAATTTTTAATCTATTAGAAGTAGGATAAATGTAGTGGAAATTCCTTGCTCCGCTGATGAGAAAGCTCCCCCTCATTTGAGTTTGTTTGTCCAAGTGATTTTATCTCTCAAAAAATTGACATAATAGTGCATAAGTGGATATAATAATGCTTACATGCCTTAAACGAACATCGTGTGGCATAAACAGCTGATTAATTGACTTTTGTGCTCCTCACAATTTTCTACTGATTCTTAGATTTCATATGTGTGTGTCAAAAATCCGATCAATGGATAAATGTAAAGTGATTCATACAGCGAAAAGCAACTTTAACTTCACATATGAAATGCTGTGTTCTGAGAGACCATTACCACTCAGGAGTGAGACCTTGGGGAGATTATAGATAGTACCATGAAATTGTCAGCTTAGTGTTCAGCAGCTGTCTGAAAAGCAAACAGATGTTCAGAAATATTAGGAAAGGAATAGAGGAGAAAACAGAAGACAACATTGTGACAACAAACACATTCATGGTTTGCCCACACCTTGACAGCTCTGCGCAATTCTGGTCCTCCCTTCTCAAAAAGTATGTCCTTAAAGTGGAAAAGGTTCAGAGAATGGTGACAAAGATGTGGACAAGAGGTGTGGAACAGCTTCTGTATGAGGAAAACCAAGGTACATCTACCAGTTTTAGTTCGCATCAGGCATCTTTTTATGAAACGAATCTTCAAATCATCCTCTTCAAATCATCCTCACTTACTGCACTTTAGCTCAAACACACTACAGTCTTGGAGCACCTGAACTGAGTTTCTTTTGGATGAAACAAAACCTGATAATGTCCTGGAACACGGCTAGTGCAGCCCACCTGCTAATGGGTATACAATCTTCAGGACCAATTTTATGCTACTCAGTAGAAAAAAGCCTCCTGAGGATGTTGAGGACTCTGCATCAATAGTTTTATTTTACAAATGCACTCCTATTACCTACTCTATAATGTAGGTATAGCTGAGGCGGACTTGGACACTTCAACCTGAAAAAGGGATGATCTGTTGGAGATATGAGAGAGGCCAACAGGATTCTGAGTGTCATGGAGAGGAATTCTAGGGACCAACTGGTTGTTGTATTTTTCAGATACAGATCCCATAGAATTAGGTTTGATGCTAATTTGGATCAGATTCAAAACAAAGAAAAGGATGTGGTTCTTTGTGTGATATACAACGGACCTGTGGAACTCCTTGCCAAAGGATGTTGTGTATAGATGAAAGAAGACTGGACAAATACTTGGAAGAGAGATCTGCTGACATTTACTAACTGGGTTACTAATTGTGTCAGGACCAGAAAATCTCCTTGGCTGAAAGTTGCTTGATCACATATGTTCCCTTTTCTTTGTCTTCCCTATGTGTCCACTTGTCACCACTGCTGGAGACAGAACATTGACCAAGGAAGGCCCTTACTCTGAGCTGGTGTTATGTTCTTGTATTATGTTATGTTCCTATATACCTTTTTTTTAAATAAGTGCTGTAAAAATGATCTTTGAATAGACAGTTAGACTTGAATTTTACCTTGTGGCTGGTGCTGGTGATTTCCATACTAGAAATGTTTCTCAGAAGGCTATGCATGTTAAATCAAAGTGTGTTTTTCTAAAGAAGTTTTAAATGAGTCATTTAGATGATTTTCAGCATCACAGGCTACCTAGACTCTAAATGACTGCAACAATAAAGGGTATTCATTTGAAGCAGCCGCAATTTCCTGTTGATATTTTATGTTCATTTTCATTTAAGCTTTATCATTGAAACGCTGCATAATTTAATGGGTGTATAGAAAAGCTGGGTGTAGTTGGAAAGGAGGAGGGGAGATAGCTGAGGGAGAACCCAAATCCTCTTAGTCTCAGTGTTTATGTCATTTATGGCAAAAAAGAACACTTTTTTTCTTATATATATGAATGCCTGTGTGCAGTAGCGAAATAAATCCACCTTTGGGTTGAACACAACAATTTTTAACAATAAGCAGCAACAGTATATTTGATGTTTCTGACACAAGGAGTGCAATGTGTGATTGCAATGGTAGATTTGAAACATTCTGCTTAGAGAGACAGTATAGTTAGGCAATGCTGTGCCAAAGCCATAAAGTTTGCCAAACTCTGAGTCAAATAAAGAGCAATTGGTTTAGAGTGATGAATTAAAGCTCTGTGTTTTGTGAGAAAAAGGAGCTTGCTTGATCTAACAGTCAGAAATGCTCAGAACTTTTTTTTTTTTTTTAATGTTCGCCCAGGGTGCAATGCTTCACAGATGCTTCCAGCTACACCATTTTCCTAACTGCTTTTCTTGGGGGAGGTGTTGGTTACGGAGGGGCAGCTGTTCCCAGTGTTGGATGCCTGTCCTTACCATACTCCTTTGGCCATTACAGGGGAGAAGGTCTCCTGGCTGGCTGGCATGGCCTTGGGTGTGGAGCACAGTTAGATCACAGCCTGGGGTGGCACAGCTGCAGGGAATACTTTTTATTACAGCTGAATGACTAAACTAACCAATAACAGTAAATATTTAATGTGAGTCAGGCAAGCCTTATGAGTCAACACTTCACAGTATAACAAGATGCATTTTCTTAACAGTTGAGGACCTCGAATTCCTGTAACTGTACTCTGCTGGTAATGATCTCAGACTACAGGATGGCAAGATGTGACTGTGTAGCTCTGTCAGGGAGCAGGTCATCTGGGTGCCAGGCAGTGCTCTGACTCCCAATTGCTTGTGTGGTTTGAAATGCGCTTAACTGGAGAGCAAAGCACCATCAGAGACAGAAAAGTTGCCAAAAAAGAACATACCTCCACTCAGGCCTCTGGCTTAGTATGCTGAAAAGACTTGTCATTTATGAGATATGTAATCATTAAGAGATAAGTAATATGCTTTTTAAAGATAGATGGTCTGTAAATTATTTTTAGGTACAATTTAACATATCATGGGAAAAGCATTTATACAGATATTGGTTATCAGCACCGTGCAGTTGTCAGTTTTAGAAATTGCAGAGGGGAGAGAGACTCACAGAACCTTCTGGGGGTGATTTAGAGAGAGCTGAGCCTCAAGAGGTTGATATATTCCTGCCGTTCAAGTTATCTTTTGATTGTGATAAGAATGACTTCATCCCCAGCATCCTGCTCATGTAGCTGTAAATACTTGCTTTGCTCTAGGAAAAAGCTGTGCCAGAGTTATTATCAATGCACATGATGCCATGCACCAGGTGTTTTCAGTATGAAAAACGTCTTCACAATAGCTCTGTAGGAACATAATTTCAGAGGTTATTTTGTTTGTTCTCATTGTACCTTGAGTGTATGCAAGAGGGAGTGCACATGCACTTTAATGTAGGCAAGCAGAAATGAGAAAACCACTAAAACACAAGAAATGCCATGGTATGGCACCTGTAGAAAGACAATTAAGGAGAAATCAAGATTAGGGAACACATTTCCATTTCCTCCAGAACTTTTAAAATTAGGAGATGGTAGAAAACAGAGAAATGTAACCTTTGACTCCACTTTTGTTCAGAGGTTTGATTTTTATTTGACTTTCCCTTCTAATATGACAAAGCTTTTCATTTGATCATGGGATGTTTCTGTCTCCGAAGGTAGAGGAAAGGGTTAAGGCTCTACCAATATGTCACCAATTCCTTCTCTCAAAGGCTGGGGTAATGTATGGGAAGGTCTATAAGCATGGCATTTTTGAATTTTAATCCTCTTCCATTAAATTCTAATGACCGGTTGCTAAACGATGTCATGCATTTCCTGCTCCTTTTATGGGGAGCTGTTTTATAAAGCAGCAGCTTGGAAGCGTGCAGGAAGCAGTCATCTCTGGAATTGATTGCATTTCTGATAGAGCACTTTTGTACTGTATCCCTGGAGAAATTCTGCAGGTCATAATGGCTTATGTTCTCCTTGTAGCTGCAGCATAATAATTCACAGAAGTAGAATAAAGATGGAAACAAGATCTACCATCTTTAAACCTCTTACTAGACTCAGTTCACTCATTTTCTCTTTTTTTTTTTTTTAAAGAAAGAAGATCATTATTATTAGTGAAGGGGAGTGAAGGGCTATGTACAATGCAATGAAAACCTCTGGCTCTGAAATAGTTGATGTTTATAAATTGGTTGGGAGTATGATCCACAAGAAACATGTCCAATTTGATCGAGTGATGTGGAAAGGACAGTTGAACAAGAGCAATATTTGCATACATTGGGATGTCAGTAATGATCTTGTCCCTTCTGTCAGTCACACAGATTCATTAAAAATGGGTGTCAGCCATTAAGCTTTGATTTTTCAGCACAGATAAGTAATGAACAAGCAAATAAAGGAAACAAAGACTGGCCACACTGCAGAGAATCTGATTATGCTGAGAGACTGGCTGCCACTTGCTTGGCTGGCTGTTCAGCGTAAGGGGATGCTTCGCTTTATTTCCATTTCCATAACTCTGTCCTCAGTCAAATATTGGTAAGAGATGTGTGGCTCTTCCATGCATCTTCCCTGGAAAATTGCTTTCCTTGGTTCCTGACAGAAATCAACAAGACAGTCCCCTGAGTGAATTCTTCCTGATGTGCCAGATTTAGTGAGCGCTTGGGTGTGCAGAAAGCATGCAGAAAAAAGCTTTTGACACATATAAAACACACAGCATTTGCTGTGATTTCTTTTTTTCCCATTTGCAATTGTGTTGGTCCTGAAGAATATGTAAAAATAGAGATGGGTTTTACTTTTTCTTTCTGCAAATGCCTGGAATTTTAGCATGGGACTAAAGGCCTGTGCCAAATAGTAATTGACACTGGACATCAATCATTCTGCTAGTATCAGGCTGTCACAAATGGCGTTTTATGACTGGACTGGCGTTAGCCTAAGCAGATTTCCCATGACACACTTACACAGTAGTCAGGCCAGGTTTTCTTTAATGCTCTGGTAATTTGGATGTTCTCTGAACTGCCTTGGCACCAAAATTGCAGGTGGGCCAAGAAAATGTACTGATGTGACCAAGGAAGGGCAAGGAAACTTAAAATATAGTGGTAAACGTACCTCTGGCTCCCGCAATAACTTTCGGAAGGTCAATTACCTTCTCATTATTTCAAATCGCCCATTTGTGAAACGGTGATAATACAACGTCATTGAGTGCAACAGAGGTTAGCAAATAAATATTCGCAAGGCATTTGGAGATTTCACGTAAAAGGTTTTGCAATACCAATGCCTGAGAAGACTGCAAAGTCTTGCTGGTAAAGTCCATAGTGGTGACCCTGAGATGAGACTGCTTTTGAAAACTCTGAGAGAGAAAGCAGTGGTGAAAGGGGCCTCAGGCTATGAAAGGTGAAACAATGTGGAAGCAACACCCTCGGTGACAGAGTTGAAGCCTTTTCCTCCTTCTCTTTTTTTTTAGGGCTGAGTAACACTTAGCATTTTGAGTAAATCCATTGGTTTCAAAGCTTTTCGCGTTGGAGAATCTAGCCTGCCCTTTTTCCTAGAATTATAAAAATAAGCATATAATAGGGATGGCAGAAGGGAATGTACAGTATATGACTAATGGAAACTGTAATTGATACGATTTTCACTAATGTTGCCACTAGCTCCTGATGATGTACAATCATCTTTAAATTAAGGAGAAAAATTAAAAAACAAAATACAGCTATCTTCAGATGTGTTTCATCCTTTGTTACATCTTCTCTCCCAGGCCCTAGATCTGTGCAGCAGTGGAAAAGGTACAAAATGAACAAGCAGAAAAGCACTTGAGATTTTTAGTTTTTACATTTCTAGCAAGATGATTTGAAAACTCATATACATGATTTATATTGTAGCGTTCTGTCGGATGTTTTGCTTTTTGTAATGGACACCAGGCCAAGAAGATGAGGGCTTCAGGAAAGCTAAACTTGAAATTCCTGCCAGAGTTGAATGGTAAGGACCTTGTCCTTTTTTTCTGATGCTCTTTTTGGATGGTTTTAGGCATGTTGAATTTGATAGCTTATTATGTAGAGTCAGCTAATCAAACGATAGTCCAGGGGTGAGTGGCAACATCAGC
>NW_009650064.1:12838817-12843463 GCF_000708025.1 Charadrius vociferus
GAACATCAACTCTGAGAGCACCGTGCTAACTGTCCAAGGAATATGAGTGATGATGGATTAGTGACATCTCTTCTTTCTCTTTGCCTTTTCTCTGTACTGAAAAAGTAATTTCTTGAAGAACTTGTTACAGATTGTCTCTTAATGTTTGTATTTGAGAAAGAAATGATACTGGAAAACTCAATATTCGTGCATCATTAATTTTGGTCATAAGACACTCCAAGATTTGATTGCAAAACAATCAGAGAAGGACTACCTGATCTTTAGTTTTGAACTTCCTTTTTACTCATTGATTCTATTTTTTTCTGTTTTATGCGGTGAACACATAGTCCTGGAGAGACACATCCCTATTTCATTGGTCTTCCTACTTCTGTCTCTGGGCTATTAGGAAATCAAATTTCATCATGTTCCCTTGCATTTGAATGAAGCTGGGCTCTCTTTCTGTGTAATTCAGGAAAGAGGAGTTGTCACTATTAATATATCTATTTTCCAGAGGTCAATTAGCCGGGTCTTTTCTCATCTTTATAGCAGCAAAATGACAATGTGATGATTGTGAAGGCTCTGGAATAGAGTAATAAGACTCTTCTCATGCGGAAACCAAATAAAAGTATAGGCTGTAGAACTAGGCTTTTGCTTACAGAGGTCAGAGAAGTGACCGCCTTTTCCAGGACCTTTCCTTTCCTTCTCCCTTCTGGATGGGGAAGGACTAAACTCCCGAGAGGTGTTAGGAAGGAATAGCTGAGCCAGGAGACTGATTAACAATCCTTTATTTCCAGAAGGTCTAGTCTTCAGTGGAATGATGATTATTTGCTTATCTTGCACCTGTCAGTAACAGACCCCGCCAAGGAATAGCTCTAGATGCACATTCCAGCAGAAAGAAGCATCCAGGAGTCTGAATGCAATCCTTTTGGTGATTTTTATAACCTAATTCTGCCCACCCTTACTGTAAAAATCCAGAAGTACATTTCCAGTTTTTCTCAAGCTATTATCTGTTCCTGAATACATATTTTACATTAACAGTTAGTATTTACAATGGGGTCTCTCTCTGTTCATTAAAAAACATAGGTAGCATCCCTAACAAAATCAACGCACTGGGATCATGCAGTAAGATCTTTGTAAAGATGGTCGCAAAGAGAGAGAGCAAAGCGACATTGTGTTTAGTGAAATGCCTCCACAGAAGTCTCATCCCTTTGGATGGTGACAGATTCTATAGCAACATACCCTACGCAATATAGGGTGCAGCCAGCCTATCAGCAGGACTCAAAATTCCTATGAGCAGACCAGTCCCTAGCTAGAGTCACATACTCAGTGCCCAAGGAAAAATGTTGATCACAATGCACTGGGCAAAGAAATTTAGGCGTTAATAGTAATTTTTGTAAGCATGACATGTCCTTGATCTTTATTTCCTATCTTTTTTTTAAAAAAACATTTTGATTTACATACTAAGAAATGGGCAACTCAGTGCCTTACTAGCTAAGCTATTTAAGTAGCTGTTAAAAAATTGCTGTAATTTTTTCATAGTTTTTATTTGTTCAGGGTCTATTTTGCTAGGTTAAAGACTGGACTGTCATCAGAAATCTCTTCTCATATGAATATTTGTAGAATACAATCAAATTGCCTTCTCTTATGAATAAACTAAAGAGGGCAAGCCTTTGAACTTTTCCAGGATGAGGTATGTTTTCAACAAATTTTTGACGGTACAACTGGTTACTACTGGTATATTATTAGTAGTCTCACTTACGTGCTAAAAAGAGGAAATGTTTCATCAAATATCTATTTCCATACACCTATTTCTACTTACTTTCCTAGTTACAACAGGATGTAGACGTTGCCGGTGTAACATTATGTATGGGGACTCTCAGATCCTTGTTATTGTCACCGCTGTCATGAATTCTTTAAGTAAGGTTCACAAATGTGTGACCCTCCATCTGGCTATATTAAAATGTGGTGTTAGCAGATATTTCATTGTCTTTATTTTCTAAAAGATAAACTCTAATGGCCTCTGTCACTCTGTAAGTATGACTATGGCAAGTAGGTCATGCAAGAAGTCTCTCTTCTGAACATATTCTGATTTGGGTTATTTCATTCTCTCCACCAAAATTCTGCTTGAAATTTTAGGTCTTCAAGCCAATCATCTAAGACTGTGGCAAGGCAATGTTCCTGTATTCTGCTCCAGCTCTGCAGCATGCTGGTAGTAGAGTTTCTTATATATTTTGTGTCTATCTACGACTTGGCTGAATCTGCTATCATCTATGCCCTGTTATTAAAATTCACTGGAAGGAAGACAAATAGACTAGAAAGTAGACCATTTCCTGGAAAGGGAAAAAGGTTGTACATTATTGCACTATTCCTGCTACAGCCTTTCTTGCACATTCACCCATTTTCCCTTCCCAGTCAGCATTTCTCTTCCCAATCAGCATATGTCTCTATCTCAGCAGCATCAACAAATCAAAGGCTGTAGTTGTACAGCTTAACATGACTCTGGATTATCTGGACATTTCTGCAATCAAATATTGAAAAATAATTTCAGCTAAAATATTTGTCGGTATAATATAATGTGTTCCAAAACACATAATTTTTTAAACATATGCCTTATCCTTTTAGTTTAGTGTGAATTTTGGATACATCTTCCTATTGTAAGTAATGTATCCATTAAGCTGTACGTTTAATATTGCCCAGTTTCCTGTTAGTATTTATTCTGCCGTAATCTTCTGCAATTGAACAGTGAAAGGTTGTGTTTATCATTTGGTGTTCATTTATTATTAATCTAAGATTTGACAGACTCTGAGAGTGTATTGTTTTTTATTGTGGCACATAAGTGCGCTAGAGGAACTGATAAATTTTTCAGGTTTGATGGAAATAGTCATATGGATTTTTCTAAAGTATCGTTGTTTTTCTAAATACACTATCTGCTACAGGAGATCACTGTTGTGATCTTTTCTGGTACTTTTGATTTTAAAATGTATCTTTGTAAGATCAATTAAAATGCTATTCCAAGTTTAAAAAGGAGCGAGAAATACAATAAAAACTACACCATAAAACCAACACAGATCATCAGCATAAACTGATTAAAAAAAAAAAAAAAGTCCTGTAATTCGCAAGAGAACAGTCAATATATTTCTCCTGCTTTCTAACTAAGAGGGCAGTAAATCACATAAAAGTGTGGTAGTTTTGGTACTTTTATAAATTCCCATATTTTTCTTGCATCAGAATTCTTATTAAGGAATTTCAATATTCTATATTTCAAATGATTACCCCAATGTTGTTTTCAAGATTAAATTGAGCTCCTAAATTTGAGTTCGGCTACCATTGCTACTTTCAAGGAAATTAAAACAAATGAGAATGCCTACATAACAAATGATAACATTTAGCTGCTATTGGGAGTGGGTACTCCAGATCTTGAGTGCTACCAGATAAAATTACTTTATCTACACTGTGCCCTCCCTCAGTGTCTTGTCTCTGGTATAAGACCTTCTGTTATTTCAGACTGCTGTTATCCTCCTGCTGTTTCATTCTGAACGTGTCTCAGTAAGACGTGTCTTATTCATGCAGATAATAAGCAATTACAACCATCCCTGAATATGCTTGGAATCTTTCAGTCTTTAATCAAAGCTGTCATCTGCTCTGATTCCCTTACTCAGACTTACTTGTCTTTAGGTTTATTTGACCTTTTGAGATAGCAATGTCAGGTCTGAAAAGCTTTTCATCTACTTAGTGACTAATACCTGGCAATATACATAGAAAATCTGTAAGTTGACAGGTGGCAAGGAAGTCAGAGTAGTAAATTTAGGTCAATTCATAGTTTACATTCTTGGAAAGGTTTTAGTCTTTAGTGGGCTTTAAACTGATGCAAAGCAGTTACTGAAACAAAGGTAAAGACTTATCAAACATCTGTTCCTAGTTAAATATAGTAGCAGTATTCAGGAAGGTGTGTACCCACATGAGATTTTGTTGATCAGTTTTACTTTGAAACAGTTGTGGAACTGCTAGTTGAGTTATGTAAATTATGAATACTGCAAAAATCAAGAGATACCCGACAAGTCGTGTAGACAGATAGTAAAAGTAAACTTCTGAGTCTTTTGGAGTCCACAGAAGTCTGACAATAATTCCTATGCCAATAGGAATCCAATAGTTCATATTTCTTCCCTGTGTATACAAGCTAAACTAAAACCTGACAAGCAGAAATGTATCCTTGACATGATCAGACAAGTAAGTTTTGTAGGTACAAAGTACACAAAATGGTTTTTGTCCTTCCCTCTGTAGGTGAGGCAGTAAGATTTCCCTCTTCATTCTCTGTGTACCCCCACCAGAGAAAACCTGCAAAATAACCAGTTCTTGTTCTTCCCCAAGGACCAGCATGCTGTGAAAGTTACACGGCTCTAATGATAAGGTACAGCCCAATGGAAGTAGGGGGATCAGAATCGTAATTGAAGTTTTCTTGCAGCAATCAGTAGAAAGGACCCAAGAAAGCAGAAGGGAAATAAGTTCTTTAAACCTTTCTTAAGCTTCCTCAAATAGTCACAGGCAGGTGAGCAGGCAGGCGTGAACACATAGGTATGTGCACCCCACAGCCCCACTCGTTGCTGTGCAGTTCTGTGCCTGTGCACACACTGCTGCTCCCAGCCTAAGTCCAACCTGGAATTTGAAAA
>NW_009650064.1:12843515-12848451 GCF_000708025.1 Charadrius vociferus
AGGAGGAGAACGACACTGGAATTTGAAACACAGGACATGGTCTTGTAATCCTAACAATGTTAGCCTGTATCCATAAGAGAATTTGATTATGGGGCAGCCCAAGATGACCCTGTGCACAATCACAGCCTTCTTAGCCTGCAAATAAAGCAGTGAAGCAAACAGAACATAAAAGGCCCAATACTTTGGCTAGGTCCATTCTGAGTCGTGAACATATATCAAGAGAATATCACTGTGTGGTGATAAGGAATTGGCTTTCATGTCCATGGTTATCATTTTGAAGGTTAAATTTGGTCCCTGGGTTAGAAGCACTTAACCAAGTGTTGTGCTTGGAGTAGGCTGCTTTGGTACTCTTTTAGATTCCTCAGGGAATCTCATCTGAGTCCCAGCCACCAGCTGAGGAGGCAATGGGTCTACTATAGGACTAAACACATCTTCCATCTTCTTGTGGTTGTTCTGGGTACTGAATTTCACACTGGGACCGAAGTCACCTTATCTTTACTGCCACTTCATGACACTCTTTTACAGGCATTAGTAGACAATTTATGATATGAGGTTTGATAACTTTTTCTGCCTTTATAGTCATGGTTGTCAGTAGAAATCCATGACCACTGGGAAGCTACATTTAATGGGATCCATATGAGGACACTGGTAGGTAGGTAGATGCCACTTGTAGATGGTAAATTATGAATGATTTATCTAAACTATGTATGCTATAACAGTATTAGCTCATCTCATTCTGACAGATTAACATCACGTCTGATAAGGAGTCACTCACTTTATTCTTTGGAAATCACAATGTTAGTGGGAAACAGTTAAGCAGTTACTGAGTCTTCCATGTGATTGTCCACCCCCCACGTGTCTTTTAGCATTTCCATTGACTTCACCTGTAGAAAGTGATGATTTGACAGCCTGTAGAACATAACTATTTATTTTTTTTTAAATTTCTTTTTCTCCCGGAACAGCAAGAATGCAGTTTGATGTGTGATCTTCAGTGTACTGGGTTACATCTGTAATGTCAATCAGTTTTGCATGACTTGACCACAAGCTAGTTGACTTACTATTGCATGTCTACACTGAGACTTCACAATAATTAAATCACTAAACTTATAAAGCGCAGGTTGCTTATTTCAAATCAAACATAGCGTGAGACTGCATGGCATCTGTAATACTGAAATGATTCACTAAATGCACATCTGTGCTCCTAATGTTGACAGAGTTTATGAATCCACCATCTGACACTTCCAGGAAATGCTTGTGTATGCAATGTGGAGATCAATACCTTGTTGGTAGGAGATTGCCTTTCTGTTACTCTGGGAGATCGGTGTACCCAGAATACCAGGGGCAGGGCACACTGTTGATGTTTTATGCCCAAATTGCCTAATTTTTTTTCTGGTAGAGTCAGGTGTTTCTCATTTACATTTTGTTTGGTATGCACCTTAAGCAGAAAGTCCGAAATGAAAAGTAATAGTGGTCTGGTTTCCCAGCTGCATAGATTTCCTCTCTCTGTTGTGAAACCAAAGTAGAACATCCCATTTTAGTAGATTTTCACTGAATATGCAAGTGCCTTATAGGGAATCAAATAGAAGTTTCCTGAAAAAAAAATGGCAATACTAGACATCTTTGATACATTTGAACACACGAAACTATGAAATTTGACAGTCTGTGTGTGTTGTGAAGACAACCAGCAGTAAAGGTTAGAGACAGCAGAACTAGCGTTATTAATGCATTGCTGGATTTAGCCAGGAGTAAGGCATTATCCTCTCTGTGCTTCAGTTTGCAAGTCTTTCAAATAAGCATAAAGCTGCTGACTTGCTTGGTGGAGAAAGAGTGAGAGAGAGAAGGGACTTTTATTCCTCAGGGAAGTTAAAATCACTCTGGTGCATATGAAGGTATTACAGACCTGTGAAGTGAGGGCAGAAAGCGGCATTGTTTGACAGAAGTGATAATGTTATTTATGTCAAGATGGGAGACAATTTATGAGCCAAAAAGTCTAGAGTAGGGATGTGAGGTGGGATGCTGCAGAACTAAGTTGACCGGAATCAGATTTTCCTCTTCCCAGGCTGCTTCTTTGCTTGACAAGTGGCCACAGCAGACAGTTTATCAAAAGGAAGATCAAGAAGGTACTTGATTAGAATGTCTAAATGTTCTCCTGGGTCAAAAATACCCAAGAAGAAGAAGGACCAGTGGCTGGAAGTCAAAACCTCAGAAACGGAAATGAAAAATAGCATGCACGTTCAAATTGAATGTGGATGGCTTTTGGGAAGATATGCTTTTGCTAAACTCAAATTATTGCACTTAGAATGGGTGTAATTGAATGAAAATCTTTGGCCTCTGGTAGAAAGATGCTGTAATGGTTTCTTTGGCCTTGACATGGGAAGCTATGGCAACAAATGACTGCAGTAATAAGACTACCTACATTAAATGTAGTAGCTGCTATTGAAGAATCTGCCACTGTTGTCTTCCCCTGAAAGTCTGTGACACAGAAATTTGGCTCCACAAGCGAGGCAGGTTGCCAAGTGTTGAGCTGAATGAACGGCCTCTTACTTGCTGCAAGTGAAAGTGGCTATAATCAGCTGACAGAAAAAAGACTTTCAATATGGTAGTGATCGAGGGCAGAGTTGAGGTTATTTGTGCACCTTGCTTCTTTAAAAAGTCATACTTGTCAATGTTTCAAAATAATATTGCTATGGTCTAATTTCTCAACGTTTTTAAAGAAAACAAAAATGAGAATCTGCTTTTTCTTCTGGTTCTGTTTTGGTTTCTTGTGGTTTTTTTTTTACTAAATTCACAAGAATTCTTTAGTTTCAGGTTTACAGTTAGTGTGTACATAACACAAAATATAGACAACGTGCAGTGGATAAAATCATGCTCTGAAAGACTTTCAGTGTAAAAAGATGACATATGTATCAGTCATTTTGTGTTTTCTGAGTTCTGGTTAGTGAGATGCATTACAGTAACTACAATAGAATTTCCTGCAAACATACAGTAAAAAATCAAGCATTTAGTTTTGTATGCATATAATTGCATGAGGTTGCAGGTAAAAGTCATCCTACTACAAAGCCAAATGAATCCAAAATTTGTGTCAAGATTCCTAGATTCTGCATCACTGCCGGGAATTTGGACATTTTTGCAGGAGCTTCAGATTTTAATCTGGACCTATAATCTTCTGTTACTACTGCTATATTATTTTGAGGTGTTTGCAACACTTTCTGATGATCGTTTCCTACTTTCAGAGTTAGCAGCCCTTTAAGATAAATGATGTTGCTGAGATCTGTGTCGTATTGTCTTGGTCTGTTTGCTAGTGCAGGAAGACATGACACCTGCATTTGATATTCAGCTCACATTCTCAGGATTTTCCTTGCACCACAAAGGGCTCACTAGAGCTACTTTTGTGCATGATGAAAGCTGAGTACCTGGAACATATTTTGCAGCAAGGGATAAACTGCAGAGTCACCAAATCATGTAGGGTACAGGACTGTGCCTGTAGCAACATATCTATCTCTGCGAGTTCACATGGACACTTCAGTATCCATGTACTTAAGTATCCACGTGGATGTAATGAATGCAAATAAATTAACTGTGCATAATTATATACTTACTAACACAGAGGGAAGCAAGTTAGAATTTCATTTGTCATGCTGAACCATATATATTTTCACTCTGAAAGAGCAAGGCTGTTTTTTTTTGTTTTTCCTAGCAAGTGGGTAATTATTTCCTTTCTTTTTTTGTAAATCATACCATCATTCACTCTATAATGAGTCAGACAGATCTTTGTGCATGGGCAGGTACATTTTCAGAATATTTTTACTTATTGAAAATTTACACTGTGAATAATGGATGCCAAATAATCTTGATGTTACCAATTACAGGGTCATCTGCAGCTGGCTAGGGAATTTGTTTCAGTTATATACTGTCACTACAGGAACACAGATAGAAAAATGCACAGGAAAATGATGACTCAGTGTTCTGTTACCAACAGTGTTTTGCCTCAGTGGAATGCAAAGGCTGTGAATCCCTGTGCCTGAGAGCTCAATTGGAAGCATTAATTATGAGCATGGGGCAGAAGGTTTCATCTTCATTTGAAATTTGCCTCGGAGTAACAGGGTGGTATCAAACCCTTGTCCCTGGCTTCTGGGCATCTTTAATTACCTGCCTCCAAGTTTCTAACCACTGGGGCTCCCCTCTCTGTTACCATGACAACGTCTCTGCTGTCAGCATCCTGAACCTTTCTGTCCACGCTCTGGTCACTTTGAAACCCATCCAAGTAGCTTAAGCAATATGGAAATAATACAGATCTACAGAAAGGCAAACGCAGAAAAGTCGCTTATTTTATCCCTTCTCCTGGGGGTTCCTGGGAGGAGGCTGGCTGTGGGGAAGCCTGGGGGCTGCTCCTATACGAGAATCTGAATGGTTGGCTTGATTGTCTTCCTGGATGATAAAACCTTCTCTCCATGACTTGTTAAATCATAGAATCATAGAATGGTTTAGGTTGGAAAGGACCTTGAAGATCATCGAGTTCCAACCCCCCTGCCATGGGCAGGAACACCTCCCACTAGACCAGGTTGCCGAAGGCCACGTCCAGCCTAGCCTTGAACACCTCCAGGGATGGGGCCTCAACAACCTCTCTGGGCAACCTGTTCCAGTGCCTCACCACCCTTAAAGTGAAAACCTTCTTCCTAATGTTTAATCTGCCCTCTTCCAGTTTACAGCCACTCCCTCTCGTCCTGTCACTACATGCCCTAGTAAAAAGTCCTTCCCCAGCTCTCCTGTAGGCCCCCTTTAGGTCCTGGAAGGCCTCAATGAGATCTCCCTGGAGCCTTCTCTTCTCCAGGCTGAACAGCCCCAGCTGTCTCAGCCTCTCCTCATAGGAGAGGTGCTCCAGCCCTCGGATCATCCTCGTGGCTTTCCTCTGGACACGCTCCAGCAGGTCCATGTC
>NW_009650064.1:12848769-12879400 GCF_000708025.1 Charadrius vociferus
CTTGGTATCATCGGCAAACTTGCTGAGGGTGCACTTGACCCCACTGTCCATGTCCGCAACAAAGATGTTGAATAGTACAGGACCCAGTACTGACCCCCGAGGAATGCCACTCATCACTGCTTTCCACTTGGACATCGGGCCGTTGACCACAACTCTTTGAGTGTGACTCTCCAGCGAGTTCTTTATCCATCGAGCAGTCCATTTGTCGAATCCATGCCTCTTCAATTTAGAGACCAGGATATCGTGTGGGATGGTGTCAAATGCTTTGCACAAGTCCAGGTAGATGACATCCATTGATCTTCCCTTGTCCACTGCCACTGTAACCCCTTCATAGAAGGCCACCAAATTTGGCAGGCACGACTTGCCCTTGGTGAAGCCATGCTGGCTGTCACCAATCACCTCCTTGTTTTTTATGTGCCTCAGCAGAGTTTCCAGGAGGATCTGCTCCATGATCTTGCCAGGCACAGAGGTGAGACTGACTGGCCTGTGTTTCCCTGGGTGTTCCTTCTTTCTCTTTTTGAAAATAGGGGTTATGTTTCCCCCTTTCTAGTCGGCAGGAACCTTGCCAGACTGCCATGACTTCTCAAATATGATGGCTAGTGGCTTAGCGACTTCAGGTCAGTCAGGTTTCTAGCAACATGTCACATGGGGAGAGAGAGAAAAAAAAAAAAAGGCAGTGAAAGGTGGGGGAGGGAGAAAAGAGGAGGCTGGGAAACGCCTGTCTGGCTGCTGCCAGCTGAGACCCACCTGGAGCACTCATGGCTCTTGGCCCCCTGCTGCTGCGGTTCTCATGTCTTCCTGGGGCTGAGCAGGAGGAGGATGTGGTGGGAGGAGTGCGCCCAGGGCCCACAGTCCCAACAGTCCCAATTGTGCAATCTATTGGTCCTGAACCATTCCTCCCGGCTTCTCCAAGCTGGGCTGCAAGCCTGGACTTGGGTCTCTCTTGCCCCTAGGACTGCGCTGTTAGGACTTGTGGGTCACAATGTATCAGCAGCACGGAGAACAGTATAGAAGAGCACTTTCTTTTCTGCTGCCTGCTGTTGCACCTGAATGCACTGGCCCTTTGCTGTTGTGCCTGTCTGACTGCCTCAACCAGGAGCAACACACTTTGGGTTTCCCAGTTCTTGACGGATTAATGAAAGTCCTCGAATCCAGCTTCCTGTGGTAATAATTGCAGTTGCACTGCAAAATTCGCACTCTGCTTTTATGGACCCCTTGGAAACAGATGTGGTACAACACACACCACAACTGTTGTTGTGGACAACAGGATGACCATGAGCCAGCAGTGTGCCCTGGCGGCCAAGAAGGCGAATGGCATCCTGGGGTGCATCAAGAAGAGTGTGGCCAGCAGGTCGAGGAAGGTCATCCTCCCCCTCTACTCTGCCCTGGTGAGGCTGCATCTGGAGTACTACATCCAGTTCTGGGCTCCCCAGTTCAAGAAAGACAGGGATCTGCTTCAGAGGGTCCAGCAAAGGGCTACAAAGATGATTAGGGGATTAGAACATCTCTCATATGAGGAAAGGCTGAGGGACTTGGGTCTCTTTAATCTAGAGAAAAGAAGATTGAGGGGGAATCTTATTAATGCTTACAAATGCTTAAAGGGAGGATGCCAGGGGGATGGGAACAGTCTTTTTTTCAGTGGTGCCCAGTGATAGGACGAGGGGTAACAGGCACAAGCTCGAACATAGGAAGTTCCATCTTAACATGAGGAGGAACTTCTTTAATTTGAGGAACTTCTTTAATTTGAGGGTAGTGGAGCACTGGAACAGACTGCCCAGAGAGGTTGTGGAGTCTCCCACTCTGGAGACATTCAAAACCCGCCTGGACGCTGTCCTGTGCAACCTGTTGTAGATGACCCTGCTCTGGCAGGGGGGTTGGACTAGATGATCTCCAGAGGTCCCTTCCAACCCTGACCATTCTGTGATTCTGTGATTCTGTGGTAGGAGTAAGACTTATCTGTTGTTGCTCCTGTTTCAAACCCCATAAAATTGGAGCTGTTCTCAAGTGTCATCTTGCACCCTGTTACCCAAAGTGTTGCTGTCTGCCTTTTTTTTGCCAGTGCAGGAATGACATATGTCTATGTACTAGTAATGGACTTGTCACAGGATGCCATTTCTTGGTAGAGTACGCTAGAAAGTAAACCAACAGATTTCTGGATATTCAGCTGACCATTGAAGGGCATGTTAAATCTTACAGAAGATGACTTTAGGAAGAAGGGGGGAGTAAGTAGACTATTGACCAGTTGGCAGTCATGTTTATTACTCTCTGCAGTCAGGATTCTCCATGTCTTCCAGCTAGAGATGGCCATCTGGGCTGAGGGAAAGTTTGCAGACTATTGCAAAGAAAGGTTTAGGTAAAATGAAATACATGTGTAGAACCCGATTTTCCCTGTCTTTTTTTTTTTTGCATGTTTTAGATCTTGAGGTGCAGGAAAAAATACTTTGTTTTGAAGAAGCTGTTTTGGAGCCATACTGTTGCTATCAGTGTCCTCATTGTTAAATTGTTTAGGTTGCCAAACTTAATTTCATTGATTAAAATAGAGAGGAGAGTAGCGGCAGAACCACAAGGTTTTGAAGGGCTAATAGTGCATGGTTTTGCCAAACCGAAAGCAGGGAAACAAGAAGTCTTTCATTTGACAGCTGTGGTGCAAGGGAAAAAAATCACCTCTCATATAGCTGGACCTATAGCGCTGAACATACATAAAGCAACAAAGAAATGAAACCTAAAAATAAATACAATTCCAGTAAGGATCACCTCATACACAGTATCCATCATGAAAATTTTGAGGTTCCCATCCGATTATGAATCTAGTGGATTTCTACTTAATGATTCCAGATCTGTCATTTGCAAAAGTTGTTCCTCTGGTAATCTCTGTTCCTCCTGGCAGAATATTAGACAGACAAAACCAAACATACATCTTTTTTAGGCAAATCAAAGAAAAGTATCCAGAGAAAAATCTGGGACTTCCCATTTACTTTTACAATGGATAGAAAGCCACTTGCCTGAGTTTCTTGCATCCAGCCATGCACTTGATATTTATTTGACTCACTGTTTGAACAAACACTAGTTGTGTGAAGAAGAACAAAGAGCAGCTGAGGAATGGGCCATTGTTGAAGTGTCACGGTCATTTACAGGGTCACCTGAACAAAAGGCTGAGGTTCCTCCTACAAATGGATGGGGACCTGTGTGTCGGTGTGAAGAACTGAAGCCCTGGTGCTATACTCCCCTGGACTTTATATTTCCTTACCAAATTCAGATCCTGGCCTAAGTTTTGCAAAATTCTCTTGCGTGAGCTGAAGGGATAACCTGCTTTGAATTTAAGTACTTAAAAAATAAATAAAGGCTGTAGCTACTCTTCTAAACCTATATTTAGGTACCTGAACAAGTGACCTGATTTCCAAAGCACGGAAGTCAAACTCTGAATTAAGGTTTTTGCTGGCATCTGTGGGAGTTGTTGTGTGTGAGAACTTCAGAAAATCAGGTCACTCATTTTGCAATTCTGAATCTGGAGTAGGAGTCTAATTTTGTGCTCTTAATTTTTGAAAATTGTGTGTGCTTGCAGTCTGTGCTCAGGTCTTACTTGGTTTGGAGATTATGCTCAGGTTTAAAAAACAGCTTGTGGAAAACTGAAAAAAAACCCAGACCAAAACAGCAAATCTGCTTTTGCTATCTTTTTAAGGGAAAGAGACCTTAGAAATATAATTTAAGTCTCATAGTGACAGGAGGGTAAGTTGCATGTTGGGTATGCGAAAGAAACTCAGGACACCGCACACCACACCCTTTCTCTGCCTAGCCAAGGTGTAGGATTTAGGATTTTATATTCCCTTTCTTTTTTGGTCTTTCACCCGTGTTTCCCATCTCCAGTGTTACTTCAGATGGGGCAAAAGCACAGGAGGTGATGTATGTCAGTGAAGCCCTGTGAGATGTTAACTTACTTCAGGCAGCACAAAAATCACTCCAATATCAGTATCCTGGCTGCGATGTGTCACTGTCCCACCAGGAACAAACCCCACTCTGATGATCTGCTCACCCACTAGTCTGCGGCTGTCCTACCGTCGCTCAGTATTATGTCTTCAGTCACAAATCTGCCTTGAGCCTCCTGCCTGCTGGTCCTACCTACTGCCCCGCTTTACCTCAGACTGCCTGCCGGATCCACACTCAGACCTTCTTCACTGCAACCTCAGGGGCTAAATATGAGGACAACGGGTCCATGTCCTGGTCACGCTATTGGCAGATATCATGTTGACGTCTATGACCAGTGGGTATTTGTTCAGAAGGGATGTGATATATAGGCATGTAAGGAAGGAAAACAGAGTGTGAGGTTACTGTCAAAAATTTGGATGCTTTTCCTTGTTTTTAATTTAGTACTTTTACACCACCTTTGTTTCAGTGGGAAAGCTGTGAAGAGCTATTTGGAACAGAAAGAGTTACTGCAGCTTAGCAAGTCAGCTCTCTGCTTATGTGCAACTGCCAGTGCAAATGTGATGGTTGTGTAAAACGGATGAATTTTACTTAACAAGTACTATGCTCAAGGTTCAATTACCCAGGTTCATCCCATGAACTAAAACAACAATTTAGTCAATTTTTCTCCTTAGTACTCAATATCAGTACATTCTCTACCTGCTCATCTGTTGCTGATACATGGCAGGTTAAGCCAAGAAACCTCCCTAACTAATGACATGAGTTGCAAGAGCTTGTGCTAACAATCAGAGAGTGGGAATTCAGATGTTGTAACAACTCATATCCTCTGGATTAACGTGTCCAGAGGACATCAACAGACATCCACTGGAGGGCTGTGTGTGCATTCAGGCATAGGTTACTGTCTGTCCTATCTTTATCAGTTAATATGAACTTGACAGTGTTGATCAAACTTAGTAACTTTCTCACCTCTTTTATTATCTTTTTTATTTGGGTCGTATGTGCTTTGGCCCATGGAAAGTCTCTTGTCTTCAATTAATGCTGTTTGCACTGGTGTCAGCTGCACCTTTAGATAATGTTGCCATATGACATTATAAAGCAATGGTTATCAGTGACTAATGGGCTGATTCCTGTTCCATATAAGTAGCTATGTAAGACTGTATGTGCTGCCTTACAGAAAATGGCTAGGGTCTTGTCATGTTCTGATAGAGTGCACCTGAACTTCAGTTGAGACTTAGTATAGCCCTGCTTGAGAGATTTACAGGAATTTAATCAGGGCATGAGGAATTTTATCCCAGAAACACCAATTAATCCTTCTGCTTGGAGCCCATTGAGACCTCTGCAACTATTTCAAGGGTGCACGGTAGGCTGTCAGTGGCTTCAGCGGGAGCTAGTCACCACTCTTCAGCTTCAAAGAAATACCCAAAACCAGCTGAAATGTGAGAACACCGTGTAAAACTCTGCTTTGAGATCTTCCTCAGTTATCAAACAAGTACCTTCATTACTGTGAGTGTTGCAATTCATGGTCGTTTGAGTGTGTTGCCACCTCTAGTAAACATTTTAGTAGTGGTATTAGCTATTTTCTCCACAGCAGGCTGCTAGCCATGTGAAAGTGAATTACTTCATCTTTAGTGATGGTGCACTGGTCAAATACCGTTCATGTATGTATTGAATGCTGAAGCCAAAATAATTGAAATGGACAGCATTAACATCTCCAATACTTTAACTATGTCCTTGTTAAACTTGACAAAACTGGGCAGGACATATTTCAACATGCAGTCTGATCACATTTGGAGAACTGATGCTTGTGTTTCTCTTCTGACTCTCCCCTCATCCCATGGGAGGTGAGCAGCTGATGTGAACACTTGGAGCCCTGAATCCAAATGCATTTATTCATGAGAGGCTCTTCTTCTGGTTGCCCATCCTTTCCAAGATGGTGATTGTATCATTCACTTTGTGTACTGAAACAGAATGCTCTTGTAAAAAAGTGTATATAATTTAAGTATTGAATAGAATAGGTGCTCTAGCTAGCATGTTGCAGGAGCTAGAATTTACTTGTGGTTGCTATGTATGAAAATAATCTATAAAAGCAGGAAAAAAAAGGAAGCAAAAGTTTTATCTTATCTAGTAAACTGAACAGAATATATTCTCTAGGGTATGATACCTGAGGGCAAGTACCATAGCACAATTTACAACCACATGACTAAAATTTCAGGAAATTGTTAGGAAAATCTATCTTGACAGCCTCAGCTCTGTCTTCTTTTAGATATATTTCTTCCACTAATTAATAGATAATCCTTTGTTATTTCTGTCTCTGTTTCCTGTGAGCAACTGTAGTTAACTAAGTTCTTTGAAGAGGAGGATGGATTTTCTATCTATTTTTCTTACATTAAGAACAGCCAAAAAGCTCCTCTTCTGACATCTAGGAACTTATGCTTTCATGAATTGTAATCATTAAGTTTCTCTTATTTTTAAGTATACTTCTTCTTCCTCCCACCCATTTTTTTACTGTCAAATACAGTGAAGAAAATAGTCTGTCAACAAACCCTATTAATATTTCCAATACTAGAAGTGTCATTGTTCTTTCTCCTTGGCAATGTTAAATTGGTTGTTTGATAGCCCCATTACCCTCCATAGCCTGGGTTCCCAAGCTGATTTGGCCCTCAGTGCATTTCAGAGGTAATTTTTTTTTTCTCAATAATACATTGCAAAATCTCAATAACAGGAAAAATAATTTTGCATCTGAGAGATGTTGTCCAGTTGTGGAATCAGATTTAGAAAGAAAAGTAGGAAAATTTAGTTCCATAATTTTTATAATCAAGAGAATCTGTGGCAACCTCTTTGCATGATCTTTTCAGTTTTCAGTGAATAATTTGTGGTTTGTTTAAGGATAAAATGTTTTGGGTTTGAATTTTTAGCAAAGCTGCTGAGTTCTATAGGATGTGCATGGAAGAACTTGTTCTATCTGTCTGGCATGTAATTTCTACTTGCTACCAATAGGTGAAAAAAAAGCAGAACTACAGTGTTCCATCGTAATTATCAGCAAGAAGAATACAAAACATAGTTCAAAGATCCCAGTGGAAGAACAGGAAATCAAGGTATCAAGTTTCTTTCAATTTGTTTTCAATCTGGCAAAATTGGGTATGTCATATTTTGTACCTAAAATTGTCTTTCACCCCTACGTACACATGCACAAATATAGACAAATATATATATATATGAAAACACGTTTATGTGTATACAGTGGGTGTGTCTTAATATTCTACAGTTTAATAAGGAAAAAATTACTTCTGTGATAATGGAGGTGACTTACTTAAAGCTTAAGCTTGAAGTCCTTGAACCCTCAATTTTTTGGTTCTTATATTTTATTATCCTCACAGGTTCTGGATGGAGAAAAAATAAAGAAAGTCTATATTTTTCTGCACTGAATTACATTTTGTCATATTGGGGACTGTTCATTGCTGGAGTTTTAAGAAAAATAGTATAAAATATAAAGGGAGCTCCTAAAATCCATATTCCCCAGTCTGCTTTCTGCATAATTCAGCACTATCCATATTGGAACTTTCACACATAATTCTTTTTAAATTTACACTATGTGCTTATGATACCAAGTGATTTTTTTATGGTGTAATTTGATCAGCAAAAAAGGTAAGTTTGAAATTCAGCAGCTACAATGTCTAAGGACCCACCTCTTCACCTTCGCAAGAATGGACATACTTTTGTAGGTTTTCTTTGGATCCATTTTCAAACTATTTTTCTTGTGACTTGAACTGGAATTTGGGTATGAAATTACACACATTTTAATTTTTATACAACATTGTGAAAAAACAAAAGATTTTTGCTCATGAAACTGAAAAAAAATAATGAGGGAAGATATATATCCTGAGAAACTTGGCTAAGTGGAAAAGATAGTGTTTGGTATTAAGTAAAAGACATTTTTAGGTAGTTCTAAATGTAAGATTATTTTTTTTTTTAATAGCTGTGGTTGAGCTATTTCAACTCCTCATAGAATCACAGAATGAATCATAAAATGGTTTGGATTGGAAGGGACCTTAAAGATCATCCAGTTCCAACCCCCCTGCCATGGGCAGGGACACCTTCCGCTAGACGGTGCTGCTCAAAGACCCATCCAGCCTGGCCTTGAACACTTCCAGGGATGGGCCATCCACAACCTCTCTGAGCAAATTGTTTCAGTGTCTCACCACCCTGACAGTAAAGAATTTCTTCCTAATATCTAATCCGAATCTGCCCTCTTTCAGTTTAAAACTGTTACCCCTCATCCTATCACTATACTCCCTGATAAAAAGTCCCTCCTCACCTTTCCTGTAGGCCCTCTTTGGGTACTAGAAGGCTGCTATAAGGTCTACCCAGAGCCTTCTTTTCTCCAGGGTCTCTCAGCCTGGCTTCATAGGAGAAGTGCTCCAGCCCTTGGATCATCTTTATGATCCAACAGGCCCATGTCCTTCTTATGTTGGAGGCCCCAGAGCTGGACACAGTACTCCAGGTGGGGTCTCACGAGAGTGGAGTAGAGGGGCAGAATCACCTCCCTTGACCTGCTGGCCACACTTCTTTTGATGCAGCCCCGGATATGGTTGGCTTTCTGTGCTGCTATTGCACAATGCTCTCTCATGCTGAGCTGCCCTTGAGCTTCACATTTGCCAGCAGCACTTTCTCACTTGTTGGTAAGAACAAGGTCCAGCATAGCACTTCTCCTCATTGGCTCCTCAAATCAAGGCTTTCCTTGAAAACCGAGTTCAGACGTGGATAAATTACCGACAAAAGTAGAAAACTTGGTCTAAACTAAAAATGAAACTGTAAAAAATACCTTAGTTCAGGACTTAAATTACCAAGAAGTTCACCCAAAGGCTGTCTGTTGGTTTGCAAATTTTTGATTTGGCTTGATTTGAGAATGAAGTGTTTGTATAATTTTACTTGCAATATTGTTTTAACCAGAATATTGCGATCTCTAGGTCCACTGTGTTTCCACAAACAGAAGGAGGAGAGCTTTAAGATTTTTAAAATTATTATTATTATTCACAAAAAAAGACCTTATTAAATGCCTCTGTTGTTCTCAAATTCATATTGGATTGAGATACTAGTGTCCACATAAGAAAGAAGAAATTTTAAAATTACTTATGTTTAGAAAAAAGTGATATTTTTTAAAAGGGTAAACAGATTTAAAAACAAGTGCAATCAAAGACTTAATTTCTACTCCAGTAAAATAATTTGGTCTGCCCATCCCTAAAAAAAAATTCTGCAGTAAAGAGAAACTTTTAATTCCTAGGAACACAAACACTTCTCTCCCCCCAATATTTTTTCCACAGCCTTCAATATTAACTGTAGATCTAAAATGATGGAAATAGAACTTATTATTGTAGGTGAATGTGAAGTTAAACTTAATATTTCTGATAACTTTTAAAAAATATTATTTAAAACATTCCATCCGTGGAATCAAAGTAAAACTGGGTTATTTTTAGCAAAACATATTTGTCAAGAAATAGAAGTGAACTTTATTCTGAGCAGTGAAGGTAGAAGGATGTTTCTAACCTTTTCTAACCTTTGCATCTTCTTATGCTGCTCCTGCTCCTGGGCCTGCCAGTGCAAATGAGGACCCAGGCGGGAGTGGGGCTCTGCATTCCGGGTGCTGCCCTCCCACCACACTACTCCTTCTGCCCAGTGCTGTGGCCGACGAGCCTGGCTTCTCTGCAGCTGCTTTTAGTTGGGTTTCCTCCAGTTTTAGTGGCTGTCTGATTTCTTTCTTGCTCAAAGGGGGGTGTCTCTGCAGGAGGGGCTATAGCATCTTCATGGAAAAGGTTATTTTTCTTTTATGATAAGTCCTTTTTGATCTTTTCCCAAGCATGCAGCTGAGCAGACATTAAATCACATTCTCTTGATGTGGCAAGATCAGTCATTTCCAGGTGTATGGCCATTTGGTCACAGTTACCATTCATACCTGACCAGTCACGAGTTTCTCTGACCTGGGAACAGAAAAGATTATTTCCAATGACTCGAGTTAAAGACTTTCCACACCTGGTTCTAGACTTATTAATGACTTGTTATTTCTCAGGCATCTTTTTGGGACTAATGTTGCTCTTTGATGTTTGCTTTAATCTTCCAGTATAAACAATCACACTGAAATCTCATAAACCAAACCCCAGAACAGCTAGTATGACATTTGCTCTTAGATAAGGACAGCATGAATGCAGTTGATTTTATTTACATTTGTATAATTTAAAACTTTTAAGAGCTAATTAAACTGCCATGTTTCCTTTGTTTCAGTTAAAAACACAAACCATGGATATTTATCCAAAATTTGATATACCTTAATTCTGCTTGTGGTTGTAGCTATGTTGTGTGTTGCTTAACCAGAGTGGATCCAAAGACTGAAAGAATACCTTATTTTCAAGAACTGGAAAGGACACCACCTCGTTTTGATTTTAGCACACTTCCCATTTTCATTCTGGGCTAGTTCATTCAGCAAATGAGCACATAGTTCAAGTTATAGTTTGAAGAAAAATGTTTGAAATATTTCTTAGAGCTCAGACTTAGACCCCTGAAAATCCTATCTTGGGTCTTGGAATCTTGGCAACACAGGTTGCCAAATTGCCCAATACAATTGAATTTGGACCCTTAATTCTTATCCATTCTTAACCCGTTTTTCCTCCACTGTGAATGGTGGATTTCCAACAAAAAATTGTTTGGATGTCTTGATATTTTTCTCTTAATTTTTCTGAGTTTCACTAGGATTTCTAAAACATAAATCAAGGATTAATGCTGGAAGTGGAGCCTTCTTGGAATATTTGTAGGAGTGTAAATTTTGCTAGGGTGTAACCAGAACTTTTATGAAAAGGAGTTATCACAAGGCTGAAAGTAAAAATGTACGAACACAGGAGACATCAAAGTCAACAGAAAAGTAAGTGAGACATTAAGAAGCAGGAAAACCAAAAAGAACTTTAAACATGCACCTGGAAATTGCAAAGGAGGGAGAGTCTGTGCTGTGATACATTTCAGCTATAGCAACAGCTGTTTTAGTAGTCAAAGTGGAGAAGTGTTCACCCTGTGCTCTGTTTGTTTGCTCAGAACTTCTCAAATTATTTGGTTTTGTGATAACATTTCTTTAGCCGTTGATTAACAAGAAAATGTTTTCCTCTAACTGTGAGGTCTTACCAGGACACTGTTTGCTCTTCCAGAGTTGTGCATGAAGAGTTATTACTTCTCTAAATATAATGCATGTGTTTCTTCTCTCCTGGTTTTGATGGGTCAGGAGCAAGTGTGGGTGAAACTAGGTAAGAGGCATGAACTTCACAAGAAAGCAAAACTATGAGTTTGGGAAATAAAATGCCTTTTGTTGTAACAGATATTTGACTGCTTTTACATGTGAACCTGCACATGTAAATAATGCTGACATTTTGCACACATGTATGCGATTAGTTAAAGGTTTATTTGCTTATCCAGGAAAGTTTTTTCTACAGCTGGAAATTCTTCAGGGCAATGTGAACTGAGTAGCTGCTAAGTGCTGGGGACTATTTCCAGAAATATGGTCTCCCAGAGGTTATCACACAACAGGGCAGATGAAGTGAACTTTCAGGAAGGTGTGTGATATAGTACACTTAAGGACATCTCTAGGAGGCTAAATCATCACCTTTTCATTTTACAGAAAGCAGTCGAAAAAGAAGAATGCCTTCTTTTCCCACCCGATGTGGAGACAGATGGTCCTTTTTCACCATTTCTGTTTTACCCAAGGCAAACGCATTAATCCCTGTTGAATGCAGCACTCTGGCAGCAGTGTAGCGACACTGCGCTACAAGAAGAAGGAGCCTTCCTCAGAGGAGGAAGAAGTCTTAAAGGGCTCTGTCTTGTGTGTACCTTCAGCTACTTGAAAGTCAGA
This sequence comes from Charadrius vociferus, assembly GCF_000708025.1. Lineage (NCBI taxonomy): Eukaryota > Metazoa > Chordata > Aves > Charadriiformes > Charadriidae > Charadrius > Charadrius vociferus. The sequence continues at coordinate 12,860,576 of NW_009650064.1, forward strand.
TGCCTAATCTAAACGGATGCAAAAAGAGGCTAGATGAATCACTATCTGGAGATAGCCACTTCTCTTTATTGACTGCAGGGGTGGTCAAAATGGATGGCTAAGATGCAATGCATTTCAAATGGCTAAAATTAAGGGAGGTGAATCCCAGCCAAATGTTACTGTTTATGTACAAACGTACAAGGATGCTGGGGTTTTCCATGCAGCTGCACCAAGGCTTTTTTGTTTGTTTCATTGGTCGTTGGGTTTTTTTAGCACAGTTGAATGCAAGGAAATGGAGGGAAGAAATGCTCTGTAAAGAACGTGGTAGGAAATAATGCTGAAAAGATCTATAATAAATGCTTATTAGTGAAAGATGTAGGAGAATGCTGCTCACCAGACCTCTTGGTTTACTGCTGATGTTTGGTCATTGCTGAAGTCTATGGAGCAAAATTTGGGATTTCCTTTAAAATGGTCAGCACTCCGGGTTGTTCATAAGAGGTGGAGAACGGAATAAAAGGAGAAAATTACAGCAAAACATGCCTCAGTGTGTGGATACAGAATGTGTTACAATAGGCCAATGATGCGTATACGCCCCATGTGGGGAATGAGACATGCCAAGGGATGTGATGGATTAGGTCTCTAGAGATCTATTGAGAAGGTCAATGTCTGGAGAATATGACACCACCTATGTAATTCTGAGAGATGAAAAGGTGAAAGAACATGAAAGCAAATGCTTTTTATGGGATGAAAAATATGCCCAACAATTAAGCAAAGTACTTGTATTTGTTAATGTAATTTATTTTTGCATTTATTTATACCTGATTGCTATGTTAAAAGTGTAAGTAGTTCTTACTATGTATAACATTGATTCTTTGATGAAATGCAGATATTAATGCAGTAATATACCCCTTTATCTTGTGAAGTCTTGGGAAATTATGAACATGAGTCAAAATCTAAAATGAAGGTGGTGAGTTATTATTTTCCTATGATTATCTGATGATTATTTTATTAATCTATAACCTAATCAAATAGAAATTCAAAAGTTTTATATTTTTTTAATCATTTCTCAGACATTTTTATGATACTCCCTATCCTGGGTACACTCTCTATCACATGCACACCCCTGAATCGGAGAAAAAATAATCAAACTTGTCAGGTGCTAATGGAAGTGCCCCATGCATTGCAGTGGGGAGGATCAGCTGGGAGACTGTGGTCATTGGAGGGAGAGATTTGGGCAGGGATATTGCCTTTCCCTGCCCTTCGTCACGCTGCTGCAAAATTAATTCCACTAGGTTGTGACTGTGCTCCCTCCCATCCCCTCATCATCCCACTGCTGGCTTTTCTTTTTATAACACATCAAATGTGAAGCACTTGACTTCACCTTGAAGGCCCTTCAAGCTGCACCTTCCCTACAGATCATCTATAATTCACAGAAAGTGTCATCTCTCAGCCCGGATAGGTCACTGATGCCAGTTTCGACATTCACTTGTTAACATTTCAAACAAGCACTTTCATGTCTTCTCTCATACTGCCTCCGAGGAGTTTGCTGCACACCTCCATGAAGCTGCCTCATTACCCTCCATCAGACACCGCTGAAAGCTCTCCCTGGCCAGGGTGCCTGTGACAGTCTCCAGACAATGAGGCTGCTTCCAGGCCGAGCCTGCTGTCAGCTGTACTGCCCACCCTCTGTCTCATCACTCCCACCTCCTCCCAAACCTCTCATGTTGTCAGGTTTTTGTCCTTTATTTTTCCCCTGACCTTGTATGTAGCCAGAAAAAATGGGGTCCTGGTCCATGACTCCTGAGCACCATGGTAGTAATAACTTGTAAGAGCAGAAATGTGAATAGTACTCATGATATTTAAGACCTTATGGTAGAAAGCCTTGATTCCGTACGGAATTTGTCAAGTGCACACTTTGCTCGGTAAGATGTATTTCTGTCCCACTGACTTCAAATGAAGAGCGCGTATATTTATTTTAAAGTGTGTGGTTAACTACCTAGCTGACTCAGGCTGTTAAACAAGCTGTAATTTTGGTGTGATCAGCCACGTTGCCTTTGCATTGGCATATGCAGGTCCCTCATTGTCACCCTTGCTCTTTCCGCTGCGTGCAGACACTTTGTAGGGAATGCCTTGGGCACAGCCGCAATTAACCGTACAAGCAGGAAAGGTGGAGAAGGCTCTGTTCGAGGGCTGGCGCTTGGCAAGAAGGTCGTGTCTTCCATTCAGGGTTAATTACAAATAACTTCTGTTTTTGCATAGCTGCATCCATGCACATGTGAATAGAATTACAAGGAAGTGGAAAGTGATATATGGAGATCAAAGGGAGGCTGGAAGCCTGGAGAATGAAAATTATCTAGCACCTCTAAATACGCTCAGGCAGCCCGTCATGTTACAGAACAAGAACACATTTGTCTTCTGACAGCCCGGTGTGACCTCTGTGATTTACTCTGCGTACCGAATGGTGGAACAGACTCCAGGAGAGGAGAAAATGTGTTCCGTACAGCAGGGCTAGGGCAAAGGAGGCCATTATGAGTTGCTTTGAATTTGTGGATTAAAATACTTTGGGAACAATATAGCAGTGCTGGGTGTATTCTGCAGAGATGTAAATAGACAATAATGGCTTTCTGTAAATTCCTGTCTTATTTATGGAAGGCCTAAAACTGATTGTATTTTGGATTTTGTGGCTGCTCAGGGTGGCAATTATGTACTCTGATCATATGAGGTTCCTATTTTGGATGCTGCAAAGTATGAATACAGTAAATAAAGCAGCAAAAGAAAATTTAAAGAAATAAAAATGAACAGTGTGGGATGAATGCAGTTTCCAGAAATGCTTAAATCTGGGCTGGACTGAAATCTTATGCATCTTCTGACACAGTTGTAGAGAGTCAGGATATCATCTGAGCTTGTGTGATTGATTAGTATGGATCTACTAGTGACTGCACATCTATCAGGTTTGCTCTTTTGACCAAATGACACACAATTCCACATTGAGCCCAGGCCCTTGCTGCTCCCTCCTGCCTTGTTGACTGCTCTGCCCTTCCCTGGGCACTATTCAGCTCCAGGGGAGCAGCCGGTCACCTCCTGTGTTCTTAATGCCATGGGGCACAGTGACGTGACAGTACTGCAAAGATCTCACCTCTTCAAGGTGTTTTTTTTAACACCTTTTTTCGTCAATGCATAGGCTTTCACCAACACAAAGCCCTGGTCAGAAAGCCCTCAAGAATATAAGAGAAAATTATCTCTGTTTTATATAGTAGTTCATAAACCAAGAACATTTCTAGATGTTTCTAGACTAACTTCTTTAGAACACTGTTTTTGTAATTGCTAATTGTTTATTTAGGCTTTTAAAATAAAGTTTGAAAAGAGTTACAAGGAGCATAAATTTGTTTGCATCACAATATCAAACGTTTTTTAAGATTATGTTGAAGAAATACTCTATTACTAACTGAAAGAAGAAAGTAAGCAGGGATTACCTTTAAATAAAGAATAAACACGATTATTTCTGATTCCCCAGTTATTTCCTGATTATCTTTCTAGATAAAAGGTACCTAACGTTTTAAAATGGTAAGTGGTGGTAAAATGAAAAAGAGTGAAAAACATAAAGGATAGATTAAAGGTCAATGAGATGCTTCAGTTACTGACTGCAACAAATTTTCTGGTGAATTAAAAAATCAAAAGGCTGTAAGTTGCCTGACTCCAATTTTTACACAGTAGAAGTGCTGATGGGTGTAAATCCCCACTCAGGAAATTAACATATTTTGTTGTGGTATTCACATTTTTGTAAGTCTCCTGCAGTGATCCTCAGCAGAGTCTTCTCCGTGGGAATGGCTGGAGAAGATTGAATTTGGAGGTCATTCCACACCTGGAGGAACGGCGTTAGTAGACACAAGTGAAATTGTGAAACTGCAGCTGTGAAAATGCAAAGCCAATACTCAGAGGCCACCATGTGGCCAAGGAAGATCCGTCATTTTTTATCCACAGAGTCAAAAGATGTCCACACCCTGAGAGCACTACCAAGTCCTACTGGCCCTGCACAGCCTCCTCCCAGCCCCGCCCATGGGCCAAGGTGCCCCAGTTCAGCACAGGCCTGGCACCAAGTCTATTCCTGAGCCATATTTTAGGTTAACCTGTGCCTAGTCCTTGTTCCCTGGATGTTGGACCTGCATGGTAGGCTTGCCTCCAGCCCTGTGTCTGTCTCCACCTCCTGCAGCTCCTGTGGGAGTCCCTGGATGGACCCTCATCCAGAGTCATCACCTTGCTTCACCTGGAATGATTAACCAAACCTCTCCCTAGAGCTATGGCTACAACCCTGTGCAGAACCTGTGCTACTGTGCTGGGAAGGGCATGGTCCTGCCAGTTGCAAACCAGTAGTGCACCGTGTATGCTTTAATAGCAAGTCTCTTGTGAACTTGGCAAAATTTCTCCTGTGTGAGTCATCCCCTTGACAGCAGTGACTTGCATGCATGTGTACTCCTGGAGAAGAAACAAACATTTCATGCTCTGACCCCAAAAGCCATGTTTTAATGAGCTGTCAAAAAGCCAAGGTTTCCTGCCACAATACATGGTGTCCTGTAATGGGATTGTAATGGGACACCATTGTAATGGGACAGCTGTTTGTAAATCTTAGGGGCATAGTCACAAATGCTGCCTTAGTGTTAGGATACTTTTCTTCCTAAGCTAAGTAGTCAAGGGAGAGAGAGAGAGAGAAGAAGACGCTAGATGGTTAAAGTAGGTTTCTGCTCTTTAACACTCTCTGCAGGAGCCTCCCTCTTGACAGTGTTTACTGGACCCCAGGAGAAAAGGTCCCCGAACTAAAGTTTTCCTTGACAAATGCTGCCCTTAGTTGTATCATTAACACACCATATAAGACCTGGCATTGGATGTTTGAGTCCTGTGTTTTGAATTCCAGTACAGTAATGGCAGACTTTCAGTTAGCTCCACAAACCAGAGTTTGTGTCTGTAGGCAGAATTGTAGAGAATCACAGAATGGCTGAGGCTGGAAGAGACCTCTGGAGCTCATCTGGTCCAACCCCCCTGCTCAAACAGGGCTACCTAGAGCAGGTTGCTCAGGACCATGTCCAAATGGCTTTTGAACATCTCTAAGGAGACATACTCCACAACCACCCTGGGCAACCAGCGCCAGTGCACAGTCACCATCACAGTAAGAAAGTTTTTCTTGATGTTCAGATGGCACCTCCTGTGTTTCAGTGTGTGCCCATTGCTGCAAGTCCTGTCACTATGCAACACTGAGAAGAGTCCGGCTCTGTCCTCTTTGCACCCTCCCTTCAGGTATTTATAGACATTAATGAAGTCATCTGTGAGACTTCTCTCCAGGATGAACAGTACCAGTTCTCTCAGCCTTTCCTCATAGGAGAGGTGCTCCAGCCATTTAATGATCTTCATAGCCCTTTGCTGGACTCTCTCCTTCATGTCTCTCTTGTACTGAGGAACCCAGAAGTAGCAGTTATCCACAATCTCTATAACATAAAAAAGTGTTCCTCTGGAGATGTTGACTTCAGATATAGCATGAGGCAGAACAGAAAGGCTGATTCAATGGAAATGCTCATTATGATTACAGTACAGCCACAGTCTTGGCCATCGTCAATAAACTTGTTTTGCATACCACAGCTGATCTGGCTAAGTTAAGATGTTAAAGCAAATAATGATGGTTGACATGGTCAAAAGCATCATGGAATGGTTTCAGCACTTTAGGATCATTTGAAAATATTCCCTATTTGAGTCTCAGAACGGACCTTTGCTAGAAATTCCTGAGAGGTTTCAGTCACACCAGCAGTTACCATGGAGAAACTTTCCTGACAAATCATTGTGATATCACTTTCATGTGTGCCAAATGGAACAGCCAAAATCCACTTATTAGTGTATTGGAGCACATAGGTAACGATATACTTTCAGAGAGTGTTAGACTTATGTCCACAGTACAAGGTTTATGCAGGTGATTTAGTGATGACATTTACCATAGCTAAAATTACAGTTTAGTTTTAAATTTGTTAAAAAAATCTCTTTAGGAAGAGGATAAAAAAATGAAGGTCAATAAGAATATCCAGAAGAAAATGCACAGAATAAATAAGTACTCACCAATACATTTCATTCAGTAATTTTCTGTATATGTGGAAGATACCAGAAAAGTTGCAACAACCCTCCAGACTTAAAAAAAACCCACCACCACCAACAACAAAAAAAAAACAAACCCAAAATATGGTTGATTTTTTTCTGCGGATTTCAATTTAATCTTCTGGTAACATTACATATTGATGAAAACAGGAATTTGTCTGTAGAAAACACACTAGTGGCTTCTTCAGACTGCATGTGCAGTGCTGCTGGGAATCACAGATGAGTGACAGCTCTGCTGACCACAACCCACATGCAGGAGTCACAGACCGCTTCAGCAAGGAGTGTTTCTTGTTGACTGTTAATGAGTTTCACTACAAAGTCATGATATAATATATTGAATCAAGCTCTATCTTACATTAAATAAATTTGTTTCATCTTGCATGGTAATTACTTCTTGTGATACTTTCCCTTGAGAGTCATCAAAATTGTATTTTTTGACAAAACGAACAGCCTCAGTTGGCCAACAAATCATTACTGGTCATGGGAAGCAGGTGGTGTCTATCCATCTTTCATCCTGTGTTGTCAAGAGAAAAAACAATATGAAGGGAGATAAGAGTTTATGAATTAAAAAATAGGGAAATCTAGCTGATGTTTTATGTGAAGAGTGGAAGCAAACCAAGCTATTAATTTGGCTTAATGTGTCTCATTTGGTCATTTTAGTTAACAATATATTGAGTAAAAATACTCTTGAATGTGTGCAATAAGTAGTGAGCACAAAGGACTACTTTAAATATCAGATATCCTGAACTTTACACATATTTCTAGAAAACAGAGTGATTTCATGGGAATCACTCAATGTGTTCCTTGCATTTCTTTTTTAATCAAAAAGAATTTTGAAATGTATATGTTTTTACTGGTACATACTATTATAATGCAAAGTTTATAAAAATCAAATGAAGTGGCATTTCAAAACAAAATGGAAGTATCTTTCAGTCAGAAAATATCAAGGCTATTCTGACACGGGCCACCATTTCTTTCCTCCATGATTTTATTTCAAAATAAAACTCTAGTAAAACCCCTGTGACAGAAAGACATACATCAGTGGGATGTGATTAAGTTCGTTACCTTTTTCTGTTGTCATGTGGAGGTCTGTTCAAATGAGTGAGACTGTGTTATGTCTTGAAGAATTGTGCTCCTGGTTGTGCTGCAGTAAGCCTACTGTTTTACTCTGGGCCATTATTTATATTTGTTCATGTATACTCATTCATAAATCCATTAATGTGTATACTCACAAAGTGCACTTCAGATGAACCTGTGTAAAAACCGGAGGTCAGAGTTCATGGTTATGTTTGTTTTACAAAGGTAATTTCTTTAATCGTTGCTGCAACTAACCGTTTCTGCATATGGCAAAAAAGTATTTGCAGTCTTTGTGGTAAATGTTACAGAAACCAGTAAACGACCGAGAAATAGAGAAGTTTGAGGTTACATACTTATGCATTTTTTTGTTTCCTTCTGAACTGTTTTATACTGTCTCTGGATAAGTGCTATCTCAGAGATAAATCTAGGTTAGTTAAAAAGCAAAAGAACAAACACAATAACAAGGTTCCTTGTCTTAATTAGTGGAAAAAATATTTTCTGTCAGGTCCCATATAATGTGATGATACACTGATCTGATCCAGTGTCCATTTGCAAACTGAAGTAGAACAAAAAGTGCACTGCCTTAAGCACAAAATGGTAGACAGATTCTAAGATGACTTCACCAACAAACAAACAAAAATATTAAAAAATTGCTCTAATCAAAAAAGATACTCATAACATAATTTATGACCAGACATTAAGTAGTATCTATGTAGAGACTGTCTACTTTTTTAGTAAAGCAACTAGATAGCAAGCCTATTTTTTAGCTCTTCCTACTTTACATCTCAGATTTTGACCCTGAAGCCAGTGTAATTTGAATGGACTAAACTATAATTTTAGTAGCAACTGCCTCTTAAAAGGAATCGATTCATCCTTCCTCTTGCCCTCAAGTTGACTTCCACTGTAGCCACTTTGAAATGCCATAATTTATTGAAGCTGCCAATGTGGTCCATTAAATTGATCTTCACCAAACAGTTTGCTAATGACACTGAGCCTTGTTGGCTGTTTTAATGATTATATCAAATAGTGTTTGACAGTCTTCTCACACTGATCACAACATTGTTTCCTTTGTTCTTCTGGCACCAGCTGTGTTTGTCCTCTCTGGGAAGCTTTACTCCAGTGCGTAGAATCATAGAATCACAGAATGGTTTAGGTTGGAAGGGACCTTAAAGATCATCTAGTTCCAACCACCCTGCCATGGTCAGGGACATCTTCCACTAGACCACATTACTCGAAGCCCCATCCAGCCTGGTCTTGAACACTTCCACGGATGGGGCATCCAAAGCTTCTCTGGGCAACCTGTTCCAGTGTCTCACCAGCCTCACAGTAAAGAATTGCTTCCTAATATCTGATCTAAATCTTCCGTCTGTCAGTTACTGATGTTATTGGTGGACAAGTATCACCCTTTTCTGGATCAGGAATGGAGAATAAATGACTTCTGCTACTCACTTTCTCAGCTGTAATCACATTATGAAGATCTACATTCATAAGGTAGATTCTCCACTTCATAAAATAGGTTGGAAAAATTTTTACAGGCACTTTTCAGCTTTTGAAATGAAGATCCATACTTAGGAGACTTGGGGTGACTGTGTAAGATGCCGGGTGACTGGAGGAGATGATAGTTGCAGTTGCAGGGACACTGGTAGTGGAAGGAGTTTTTATTGGTCTAGACAGAAGGAAGCCTCAGGGGTAGTTTGTGTCAATACTTTTCTGTTTGACCTCATTTGGACTCAACCTTGAAAAAACTAATGTGGCCTAAAACTTAGAAGTTGTTTCCTTCCTCTTTCTTCCTGATGTTTACTTTGAAGTAGTTTGCTGCAAGCGCCATGGCTGAAACTGTTTAACTTCATGGCAAGCCTCATAGTCTTTCTTATACATTTTGAAGAAGCTGGTGTACTTCTACTGCTTTTTTTTCTTGGTGGGTGAGAGAAGGCGGAATTGGTTCCATCAGTCACAGAGAGGAATATGCTTGTTCCCCACAGATTTGTGTCTGGTATCTTCAATGCTTGGCATTAATAGACAATCCAGAGGTTGGGGGGGGTGTCCTTTCACTGACAGCAAGGGAAGACCCAAGTTGATCTATTGAGCATTTCAGTATTCCTGTGTCTGTCCCTGTTCCAGGCCTGACAGCACTGGCAGCTGATCACTGCTTCATAACACCTTCCTTTTATCTGCCCTCAATATAGAGAATATATATCATTTGAGGCAGAACTACTGAAATGCATAGCCGCTTTATGAAACTGAGAATGAAAATAGGTTTAAGCAATATAATAGTATAGGATATGAAATCCTTCTTCAAAAGATACGTATATAAAGATGTATAAAGATTTGGGTTTTTTTCATTGTCCTGTCAAGTTCTGTATGTGATGAAGCTGAGAACACATCATTCTCTGGAAGTGCCTAACATAGTAGCTACTGTTCATTACAATCAATAGTCATGTGACTCATTTTTAATGGACTCAGACCTTGGTGGTCTGTATTAGACCTACATGGACTGAATCACCAGCATGAGGTCTCATGGCCTGTATAAATTTTTCTCCTTTCAGAGAGTATGTCTTTCCCACTGATGAAACATCTAATAATGGTAATTCTCATTTTCCTCAAGAGCTGTCATCTTTATGATATGCTAATGATATCCAGAAAGGCTGTATTCTGCAGCATTTAAAGGCAGGTCATGAGATTTACTGCTATTCTAAGAAATGTTTTATTCAGAGTGCATCCACATAATTCATTATACTGTTTTGTCCTCTTGAGACAAATCTACCGCTGACTATACAATTCAAAAATGAGATATTTCACAAGTCAGTGGGATAACTGACTGGAAAAATATCAAAAAACACTGCCCTCAAACTCCATATAAGAGAAGTATACAAAAATACTGGAAATCTTTTATGTTTTGTGTTATATCATGCTTTTCAGCAGGGAAAAAAAAAAAAAAAAGCACCAAGATAAATACGCATGAACAACCCTAAAGGGACATGATGCAGAAATGAAAAATTGCTCCTGACGGTTTGCAAATAGAACTGACATCAATATTCACATGATTTTTAAAAATAATAGTGCATGTTTGTTTCCAAATAACTCCATTTAAAGGGCAAGGTCACATACCTCTGAAATTAAGTAAAAAATTATTTGTTATGTTGGAATCGGACCATTTTATGAACATGTTGCTGTTTAAAAGTGAAATCCAGGAAGCAAGTTGAATTTAAGTCCCTAAGTTTGAAAAATGGTTATCCAGCCACTGGGGACTTCTGACTTACATTTTTGGAAATTAAACAGAACTGTTCTCAGCTTCATGATGACTATGAGTATATGCTACAGTTTCATAACACACTGCTAGAGAAAGTCAGCCAAATATCTCTAAAACACTCTACAGAAATGAAACTTTCCTTTATTTTTGTTAATGACACCATTTACATGATCTCTGAATAAAGAAATGGATTTTCTAAATCTCTCAAAGACCCTGAAGATTTGTGATGGAAATAGAAATCAGTATTTTGCAATGGACTGAAGACTGAGGTGGACTGGGAAATGACAGAAGTCTGCTAAGAGGAAATGTCTTTCATTGTTCACCAAGCGTACTTTCTGAAGCAAAGGTTTGTATGCTTTTGGTTGAGAAAACAAAGGTTTAATAAAAGATGACATAAAATATCATAGAATCATAGAATCTTAGAATTATCTAAGATGGAACAGACCCTTGGGATCATCGAGTCCAACCATCTATCCCACTCTACAAAGTTCTCCCCTACACCATATCCCCCAACACCACATCTAAACGGCTCTTAAACACATCCAGGGATGATCCCATCAGCAGTGATGGATATTAAAAGAAAAGATCATGAAATTGGAAGGATATTTTTCCCGTGTGTGTGTGTGTGTATGTATACACATATGTACATACTTCCCCCCGCAATATTTTTGTCTATGCATGTAAGCACTTCTGTGTTTGTACGTGTATACATATAGGCTGACACACAGAAGCAAGGCATTGCCTCCTTCTTTTGAGAAGAGAAAAATGATCTGAAATATAATGTCAAAAAGACAATAAGGCCAGCTTTAAAGAAACTGGAACTGAGGTAAGTAAGAAAACCCATGATATGTTGCAATGATATCTTGTTCCAGGCAGCAGAGCACAAGGAGCTCTTCAGAAGAAATAGTGACTTATAATTCTCTCCTTTTACCCGGCCATATATTTTCACAAACTTTTAGGAACTTAATAATCCTAGAGGCTTCTGTCCCTCTTTCATATTTCATTAAAATTGCCTATTAGATAAAAAGGTCTGTAGAAGGAACAACCTCTTTAGGAAGCCAGGCTGAAAAATGGATTTAAGATGTCTAATTTGTGCACTTGAATGGAAAATTGAAAGAAAATTGTTGCCAAGAAAAATTAGCAATGTTGAGAAGAATGCATTAAACGTATCCCGAAGTGGAAACTGATGGTCCCTGAACAATCAGGACTGTTTTCTAAATATATTAAAGTGATTTTATCTTTGAGATTGGTAGATAATAATGAAAACTGTGGCAGTGAGGAATTTGGATCAGTGATTACAACTCAACAACAGCTGTACAGGTGGACGGGTCTTGTAACTTAGAGACCCATCTCCAGTAGTGTCTGTTGGTATGGTTAAGGAAAGAAGTCCAGGACATCAAGAACCTTTGTCTAGTATGCTCTCTCCTAGCTTCTCACTTTGGCTTTAGCAAGGAGGTGATTTGGCCTTCCAAAAAAGGTGTGTTGTCTTTCTTTCGCCTGTGCAATGGTAAGAGCACAAGAACAAAGGAGAAAAGGGAGAAATCAGATGCAAATGATTCATCTCTGTCCGTATCCTCCTCCATTTCCAGAAGACCAGAGAAAACCTGGAAAAGATCATCAAACTGTTCGTCTTGCTTTAGCAAGAGTTGGTGAAAGCACTTGAAAATGTAAATTTTTGACAATAACTCATGAACTTATAAGAAAATGTCTCACATCCCTAGAATACATCCTTTCCTCACTGTCAGACCTCTTTTCAGGAAGTCTGCCAAGGAGGAGGCCAGAGAGGAGTGACAGTAGACTTTCTTCAGCAAGCACTTTCTTTGTTGTGTTGGGTTTGTGTAGGTTTTGGTAGCTGGGGGTGGGTGGAGGGCTACAGGGGTGGCTTCTGTGAGAAGCTGCTAGAAGCTTCCCCTATGTCTGATAGACACAATGCCAGATGGCTCTAAGACAGACCCACTGCTGATCAAGGCCGAGCCCATCAGTGACAGTGATAGCACTCCTGTGATAACATATTTAAGAAGGGGAAAAAAAAACCCATGCAACAGCAATTGCAGCTGGAGAAAGGAGTGAGAATATGTGAAAGAAACAACTCTGCAGACACCAAGGTCAGTGAAAAAGGAGGGGAACAAGGTAGTCCAGGCTCCAGAGCAGGGCTTCCCCTGCAGCCTGTGGTGAAGACCACGGTGAAGCAGGTTGTCCCCCTGCAGCCCATAGAGATTAATGGTGGAGCAGATATCCACCTGCAGCCTGTGGAGGACCCCACACTGGAGCAGGTGGATGTGCCCAAAGGAAGTTGTCACCCCGTGGGAAGCCCATGCTGGAGCAGGCTCCTGGCAGGACCTGTGGACCCAAGGAGAGAGGAGCCCATACTGGAGCAGGCTTGCTGGCAGGACTTGTGACCCCTTGGGGGAGACACTCTGGAGCAGTCTGTGCCTGAAAGACTGCACCCCATGGAAGGGACCCACACTAGAGCAGTTCGTGAAGAACTGCAATGTGTGGGAAGGACTCATGTTGGAGAAGTTTGCAGAGGACTATCTCCAGTGGGAAGGACCCTATGCTGGAGCAAGGGAAGGGCGTGAGCAGTTTTCCCCCTGAGGAGGAAGGAGCGGTAGAGACGATTTGTGACGAACTGAATGCAATCCCCATTCCCTGCCTCCCTGTGCTGCTGAGGGGAAGATCAGGAGAAAATCAGGAGTGAAGGTGATCCTGGGAAGAAGGAAGGGGTGAGTGGAAGGTGTTTTAAGATTTTGGTTTTATTTCTCATTACTGTACTCTGATTTGATTTTCAATAAATTAATTTCCCCAAGTCGAGTCTGTTTTGCCCGAGTTGGTAATTGCTTAGTGATCTCCCCCTGTCCTTACCTTGACCCACAGGCCTTCTGCTGTATTTTCTCTCCCCTGCCCACCTGAGGAGGGGAGTGATAGAGCAGCTTTGGTGGGCACCTGGTGTCCAGCCAGGGTCAACCCACCACATTTGTGAAATTAGAGAAGTAAAATGTGCTTCATAGTAGTCAAAGGCAACACCACTCTGGCCCCTGTATCAATTTGTGAAGCTTCCTCACAGGGAGGAGAAAGAAAAGAAAATATAGACAAATCCACCAAGAAGTTCAGTTACTTTAACTGTGACAGTTCCAGACCTTAATGCTCTTTGAAATATGGAACAAGAGAAATCATCCCTGTCTTATTTCATAACAAAAAACTATAGGCAAAATAAATGAAACAAATGCATTGATGTGGAAGCAGTCTTCCAAATTGAGGTCTGTTTCTTTTCTGAAAAAGCTCTTGTAGTCCAAGAATTTTCTGTCTCTTTTCCTACATTCTACCTTTCAAATAGAGAAAATTCAAGTGTTTAATCATATTCTAGGAGCAGGTTGCTCTGTATTTTTAAGTAGTCAGAATGTGAGACAATCTTCTTATTTGATTGTTACTTGAAGTTACTCAAGAAGAGCTCTGTTACCTTTTTTTTTTCTGATATTAAAGCACATAATAATGTGCTTGATATTGTCTTTAGGAATTTACTCAAAATAAGAAGCTGATGTTTAGTAGAAGCATGCAATTATTTTTTATTCCTAGAGAAATGTGTCTACATTCTGCAGTTTAAAAAAAAATAAATTAGTATCCAAATAAGCAGTATAGATATCATTCTGTATACTGACTTTTTAAGGGTCAAAAATAAATGTTATGACAGATCCATAGTGCAAACTCTGGGCAGTAGCAAAGACTCAGGTTTATCTACAGTAGAAACAGATGTGAATAAATACTATCTAGAAAAACAGACAGGAGGAATTGAGCAGCATAATTAAGAAATTGTATTATGGTCTCCAGACATTTGTTTTAATATCAGTCATTTACTTGCCATCTCAATCTTCCAAAACAGAGCAAATTTCAAAGTCTACCCAGTAAGAATAAACTAAAGAATGCTTTAATGCACACACATTTTAAGTCACTTCAAAGGAATAAACAAGACACAAATGTTAACAAACAAGTATATATTTTTACAATCCCCAGTCCATGTATTTATCCAAATAGGCTTTACTGTTGACCCTTGAAACTTCTCTCTCTGCATACAGGTAGTAGAGATTTGCCAGTACTTTACTGCTAAACATCCCATGTCTTCCAACTATTCCAAATGATCCAATTTCATTTTTCATGCTCCAGGTCAGGCAAGTCAGCACCTGTTCCCTGGTCTGCTGCGGACTACTCTAGGACTGAGTGTAAGAACAGGAAATTATATCAAGTTCTGTATTTTGAGTGCTTCACTTCTTGCAGGGCCCCATAAGCACAGGGAAACAATATATGTGTGGGAAAAGAAAAGATGCACTTCACATTGGTTAGTCTAGCTGGAAAAAGGTATGAGCCTGGAGGACACAACAGTGGATTTCCAGAAGAAACGGGTGGGTAGTAGAAAAACATAATACTGAGTCTTATGAGAAGATTAATCCCCTAGAAACATCTGACAGCAGTTTTCTATGCTGATTTTTGGTGTGGTTATTGTGACAAAACTTAATTTAGCAATTCACTTTGTGAGTCTATCGAAGTTCAGTTCATGCACATCTCAGCCCTGAAATCTTTACTTTTGCAGTGAGACGCAGAAACGCGAGTGATGGAGTAATTTTCACTGTCACACGGAGGAATAGCCCCTGTGCTGGGTGTCATGGCTTTGTGCACACGGAGCAGGCTCCTGGCAGGACCTGTGGACCCAAGGAGAGAGGAGCCCATACTGGAGCAGGCTTGCTGGCAGGACTTGTGACCCCTTGGGGGAGACACTCTGGAGCAGTCTGTGCCTGAAAGACTGCACCCCATGGAAGGGACCCACACTAGAGCAGTTCGTGAAGAACTGCAATGTGTGGGAAGGACTCATGTTGGAGAAGTTTGCAGAGGACTATCTCCAGTGGGAAGGACCCTATGCTGGAGCAAGGGAAGGGCGTGAGCAGTTTTCCCCCTGAGGAGGAAGGAGCGGTAGAGACGATTTGTGACGAACTGAATGCAATCCCCATTCCCTGCCTCCCTGTGCTGCTGAGGGGAAGATCAGGAGAAAATCAGGAGTGAAGGTGATCCTGGGAAGAAGGAAGGGGTGAGTGGAAGGTGTTTTAAGATTTTGGTTTTATTTCTCATTACTGTACTCTGATTTGATTTTCAATAAATTAATTTCCCCAAGTCGAGTCTGTTTTGCCCGAGTTGGTAATTGCTTAGTGATCTCCCCCTGTCCTTACCTTGACCCACAGGCCTTCTGCTGTATTTTCTCTCCCCTGCCCACCTGAGGAGGGGAGTGATAGAGCAGCTTTGGTGGGCACCTGGTGTCCAGCCAGGGTCAACCCACCACATTTGTGAAATTAGAGAAGTAAAATGTGCTTCATAGTAGTCAAAGGCAACACCACTCTGGCCCCTGTATCAATTTGTGAAGCTTCCTCACAGGGAGGAGAAAGAAAAGAAAATATAGACAAATCCACCAAGAAGTTCAGTTACTTTAACTGTGACAGTTCCAGACCTTAATGCTCTTTGAAATATGGAACAAGAGAAATCATCCCTGTCTTATTTCATAACAAAAAACTATAGGCAAAATAAATGAAACAAATGCATTGATGTGGAAGCAGTCTTCCAAATTGAGGTCTGTTTCTTTTCTGAAAAAGCTCTTGTAGTCCAAGAATTTTCTGTCTCTTTTCCTACATTCTACCTTTCAAATAGAGAAAATTCAAGTGTTTAATCATATTCTAGGAGCAGGTTGCTCTGTATTTTTAAGTAGTCAGAATGTGAGACAATCTTCTTATTTGATTGTTACTTGAAGTTACTCAAGAAGAGCTCTGTTACCTTTTTTTTTTCTGATATTAAAGCACATAATAATGTGCTTGATATTGTCTTTAGGAATTTACTCAAAATAAGAAGCTGATGTTTAGTAGAAGCATGCAATTATTTTTTATTCCTAGAGAAATGTGTCTACATTCTGCAGTTTAAAAAAAAATAAATTAGTATCCAAATAAGCAGTATAGATATCATTCTGTATACTGACTTTTTAAGGGTCAAAAATAAATGTTATGACAGATCCATAGTGCAAACTCTGGGCAGTAGCAAAGACTCAGGTTTATCTACAGTAGAAACAGATGTGAATAAATACTATCTAGAAAAACAGACAGGAGGAATTGAGCAGCATAATTAAGAAATTGTATTATGGTCTCCAGACATTTGTTTTAATATCAGTCATTTACTTGCCATCTCAATCTTCCAAAACAGAGCAAATTTCAAAGTCTACCCAGTAAGAATAAACTAAAGAATGCTTTAATGCACACACATTTTAAGTCACTTCAAAGGAATAAACAAGACACAAATGTTAACAAACAAGTATATATTTTTACAATCCCCAGTCCATGTATTTATCCAAATAGGCTTTACTGTTGACCCTTGAAACTTCTCTCTCTGCATACAGGTAGTAGAGATTTGCCAGTACTTTACTGCTAAACATCCCATGTCTTCCAACTATTCCAAATGATCCAATTTCATTTTTCATGCTCCAGGTCAGGCAAGTCAGCACCTGTTCCCTGGTCTGCTGCGGACTACTCTAGGACTGAGTGTAAGAACAGGAAATTATATCAAGTTCTGTATTTTGAGTGCTTCACTTCTTGCAGGGCCCCATAAGCACAGGGAAACAATATATGTGTGGGAAAAGAAAAGATGCACTTCACATTGGTTAGTCTAGCTGGAAAAAGGTATGAGCCTGGAGGACACAACAGTGGATTTCCAGAAGAAACGGGTGGGTAGTAGAAAAACATAATACTGAGTCTTATGAGAAGATTAATCCCCTAGAAACATCTGACAGCAGTTTTCTATGCTGATTTTTGGTGTGGTTATTGTGACAAAACTTAATTTAGCAATTCACTTTGTGAGTCTATCGAAGTTCAGTTCATGCACATCTCAGCCCTGAAATCTTTACTTTTGCAGTGAGACGCAGAAACGCGAGTGATGGAGTAATTTTCACTGTCACACGGAGGAATAGCCCCTGTGCTGGGTGTCATGGCTTTGTGCACACTTTGGCACCTAGGAAGTGGTGTGTGGGAGGTAAACTGGCATCAGAAATGAGGCCCATGTTTCCTACACTTTTCCTTGTGTTGAAACTGAATCCAGCTGTAGTATTTCAAACTATTGTCTTGAGTTTTTCTTTTGATATGAATAGTTATCTACAGTACCACTGAAATGTTATAGACCATTTTCATTTGACAAAAACATTCTCCGGTACTTCCTTGCAAAGATCAGTCTTATTTAAGGAACACTCTCATGTAATAAGACATTCAAGGAATATTTACATTTCTAATATCTGCCATTTCTTTTTTGGTTATAAAGTGCAATTCACTGAAAACACCCTGTTATAGCTAAATTTGTATTGTGAAATGTTTCTTGGGTCCAGGATGGAGCTTCAGATCTCAGTAAGAACAAAAGTGTCAACCCGTCTTCAGAAGACGAAGAATCTGGGCAATGCGGTTCTCTCAGCACGCCAAAGATTAGGAGTCCAGTTTCTGTTTTAAATCTACCACATCCTGGGGGATGCCCCTGTCGCTAGATTACCGTGTGGTTTCTCTGGCTCACATTCAAAACAAAGTAAAAAGATCAAAAAACAAACAAGCAACAAACTAAAGCTGGAAATAACATTAAATTAGTTTGATCATGAAACAAAAAACAGCTGGCTGAGGTTTCTAACACTGTGCCTGTGCCAGGGTATCAAAATGATACAGAAGTGCCTGCACCCGTACCATCAAACACGGCAAAACTGGGTGGCCACCTCCACAGTTTTAACTGGAAATGGACCCTAACCCATACCGGTTCCTGAATTGTGGATGGGACAGTGCTGAGTGGCTCCTGATAGGGTTTGTTTTAGCACTTTTAAATTTCAGATGATTTTGTTCCCTTGCTTGGGGTTGTTCCTTATTACTGCTAAATTACCAAGGAGAAGTACAGCCTAAAAATTTCTCTGTACAAGAGAACTGTTAATTTCCCAAAGTTATCTTTGATAACTCAGAGAAAATGGTGTGATTAGTTTTAAAAAGGTTCCGTGCATCTTTTCAAACTGTGGTTCAGTTTATTCCTTTTAGTTTATTTCTTTTAGTTTTGAGGTGATACTGAACTAGGGAAGCTGCCTGAATATTTTAAATAATTTTCTAATGTTTACTGAGGTAGTAATGTATTTTGCTTCACTGGCCTTTCTGTTTATAACTTGCATTAAAATTTGCCTAACATGAATGCTCATAGAAAATATTACCAATAGAGTGGAAAAACATTTTAATTCATACTTGTAGTAGTGCTCATGTATAAACCAACCAAGGAACAGACAAAAATGCTGTCATTTTTATCACTTATAATTAAGTAATAGCATTCATCTTTTTGTATAATCCATCCCAGTT
>NW_009650064.1:12879440-12888797 GCF_000708025.1 Charadrius vociferus
ATTTCCTGTTATGAACTCGTCATGTGTTGCTGGGAGAAAGTGGAGTATTTGTGTTTGCCTCTTTTGTCCCCGCAAAAAGCCTTGTAGAGGAAGTTCAGAGCTGCTGTATAAGATATTTCCATCTTGGACTGTGTATTATAACCTCCTTCTTGAAGGAGGATCATTGATTTTTCCTTTCTATATAGCAAAAGATCCTGGCAGCATAATTTTCCCTGGGTTGCTACCTACTGACGTTCGTTATAAACCATCGTGTATGTCTCAGTTCAAAGTCCTCCATTGACTTGGAGTGGCTTTTGACCAGACTCAAAGACACAATACAGAAGTGTAATGGAAAAAAACCCCTTCACAATTTGCTTGTTGCTATGCCATGAGAGAAAGGAGAGAATAAATTATTCATTGTGAATCACTCCGCCTGCCCTGGTAGGTGGCCTTTCATAGTGTAACAACTTTAAATGAACTTCTCCCCTCCCCTCCTTCCAAAAATGCCACCAGTTCTTAATGTATACGGACACTCAATTAACATGACAGGCAAATGACCTAAATGCTAGATATGGGCCACTGAAGACAGCACACTTTTTTATACTTGTGAATATTTTATAGATACTTTTTCTTTTCCACAATCAAAAGGAAAAGATCTTCCAAAGCATTTTTTGTGGGTTAAAAGGAAAAAAAAATCAGAATGAGAACATCCTTATTGTAAAGCAGTTCAGTACTTAGGGTATTCTTTTAGAATATAGCACTACATATCTGTAAGCAGGTAGAATGCAAAGGTCACTAGGCTGTTAGCTGTTCCACAGTGAAGTTATCTCTTTCTTTTTCTTTGCAATAAAAATTCTAGCTAAAAACCCTGGAATGAAATCCAGGAATCACGGAAAAAAGCTCAACTTTTTTCCATAAAGACTTTTGACTTCAATCAGTTGGCATTATCAGATGGCAAGCTATTTTGTGGGAAAATGTCAGAAGAGCTTTCAATCCTAGGGTTGGAAGTCAGTTCCATACCTAAAATGTGTATTTCGCATACTGAATTTGGTTGGTTTGCAATCTGTCCTCTTCCTTCCTCTTTCTTCCCCCTCCCCGCCCTTCTGTCTCATACGTCTACTGTCTTCTGTATTGCCACGTTTTAAATGTGAGTGATCATGTTCTTACATGCCAGGATTTAATAATTTGCCGTTATATCATGCAAACAATGCTTCCACGTAACTCACAGCACGCTTAACTCCCCTCTCTCTCCATTCCTCATAGACAAACCCAGGGGAATCTTTCCACTGACCTTAACAGTTTGTGAAAACAGACCTCGATTTTACAGGTCTGAACAGGTTAGTGCAGGGCTATTACTCTAGCTGAATGTAAATACTATCAATCAGCTTCACAGTTTTCATCCATTGTAAGTGATTCATCAGGCTTTAATTTTCTTTCTTTGCAGTCACATTTTTTATTCTCTGAAATTCTCCTGGGTAAGCTCACCTTGGGCTGTGAGGTGAAAACTTTTGCTATTGAGCATTGTTTGCTTTTTTTTTTTCCTATCGCAGACCTTTTTCTTTTTTTTTTGCCTTCCATTTTTGCAGATGTCTTTTTTCCTAAATGGGCATTTTCTAAGGCTTGGTAGAATCACAGGAAAGCAAATAGCTAACACTTAGCTATATGGAAGGGTGTTCTGGGTGGCATACTGAATGGACACCAGGGAGAAGAGGTCCTGCCTTCTGCCACAGGCTTCCCCCATAGCCCTAAGTCACTTAACTGCTCTGTTCATCAGGGAGATGTGATTCTACTTCTATTTCTAGCTTGTCTAGCCTATGAGGACTCTAGAGTGGTCACTACATTTACGTATATTCCCCGGTATGCATATGTTCCCCATAGCTTGGTCTGCAAACCGATATTAATTACAATGGCAAAGATCATGCAGAAAAGAGGAAATTTGAAAACAATTTCTCCTGATGCTTGGTCTCCATAATGTGTCACCAGGCTCTGGTGTGTGATTACGATTTCAAGCAAACTCTGTTTTAACAGTTCTGTATTCTCAAATGACATTATCGGTTTGTGATTGAAATCACTAACACAGTGCTACATCTCATGACAATTTTCATTCTGCATTGTTGCTTCAGTGAAGTAACATAGGTTTGCTTTACTTAAGATCTTCCAAATTGGCAATCTACAGGGAATTGATAGAGAAATGCAAGCGCCCCTCCCTGAGGCGGGCAACCAGGAGACAGTGATGTTTGGCACATTAGCTCAGCAGTGCACAGAATGGATTTTGGGTTTCTCCCCATTGATTTCCCATCTGAAGCCACTAATCCATCCCCAGCTACAGCTGCAATGCCATCACAGGAGTGTGCAGTCATAGGCTGTCGAGCAGAACTCACTGTCTTCCCGCAACGTGGATCCTGTTTTCTCAGAGCTGACGTCCTTGAATCAGATGCCACCTGCCTTCTCAGTCCTGCTTGACAGACTGCATGGCTTTATTAATAACCTGTATCTACAAGTTTCATCAACCGTCACTGTGGATAATTTATTGAGGATAGTCTCCACCTTGAAAACTGCCAGCATTCAGCGTGTTACAACATCAGTCTGACCATTTTGGATCCATTGGGGCTTACCCTGTTCTCCCTTACACACCTTCAAGATGATCTCCAAAGGTCCCTTCCAACCCTGACCATTCTGTGATTCTGCGATTCTGTGATGCAATATTATGTGAGCTTTGAATTCTGATTTTTCAGAGCTTTTACAGATCCAAGGCAACTCCATTTCTGTACACAAACATTTCTGCAACAGTTGTTTTCCCTCTTATTTTTGGCCTTGAGAAAATGTTTCTTCCCCTGCTGAAGTCCTTCTTCCTTTTGTTTTGCAGAACATCACATCTTATAGATGATCCGCGGAGTGCTTTTAAAACACTCCATGCTGCACAAAACGTGCTAACACGCAGTTTTAGTTATTCATCCATTTGGAAGGCCAGAAGTATAGACACACCAGCATTAGCAAAATCTTGTTATTTTGAGGCTGCCAACTGAAAAAAGTGGAAAAGTCAGGAAGACAGCCTTTTATAAAGATGTGAGTTATGACATTTGCTCTTCTACTGTTTATTCTTTATTTTACATTTCTGAAATTAAAGTAGGGGGTGTGCTTTTCCTTTCAGCTAGCACTTGATGAACATTCTGGTAGAGCTTCCCTGCCTGACACTCCCTAGGCAGCAAGCACCTATGTTTTAAGGCTGGGGTAGCCTGAGACAAGCCCTAGGGATGTCTCTGGCTTTGGCTGTCTCTATGGGTGCCCCCTGTAAAGCTCCAGCATCACCTTGCATCTCTTTGGAGAACTGGCATTTCTCAGTCCAATCAAAAAGCCCTCCAAGAGCTGGCTTTCTCTGTAGGACAAACAAAAAAAACCCAACCAAAGAAACAAACAAACAAACAAAAAACAGTAGGAAAACCACTTTGGGGTCTTAAGGTTTCTTATAGTTCCTATCTTTTGGAGCACAAGAACTTGTGTCACAGGTCAGCGATGAAACATGAGCATGCCAGGCTCAGCAGATCCATGTTAGAGGATGCATCTCACTACCTCTACCTGCCCTGGTTGGCACTGACTGTCCCTGACTCAGCAATGCATGCAGTGGCTACCCTTGCTCCTCTACTATGTTCCTCTGCAGGCAGCTGCAGTTGGGGTGAAGTCTGCATTCTGACTGTCTTCACATCCCAGCCCAGCCCCGCTGCCTCTGCCTCACCACTAGATGCCTCTGGGCCAACCGTCCCTTACCCTGCAGTCACCAACCAGGCTGGGGAAATTAGGTTGGCTCCTGATTGCCTGAGGGAAATCAGGTTGGCTCCTGGCTTGCCTGAGGGCAAGAGGCAGCTGAAAAGTTATGAAGACACCTCCTCCCCTTTGTGCCTCCTACCTATCTCAAAACTTCATGGAGTCTCCCCAACCCCACAACATCTCTCTCGGGTTATTCCTCGGTCAATAGCTTCTCGTGAAACTTCTCTGATCCTTCTCAGGGATCATTCCTGGGGCCCAGTTATGCCAGTGCTGCAGAATTTCCTTTTTGGTACTGCAGGTAAAAATTATTTTGCACTCACCCTTGAGATGGCAACATTCAGCTTTGCCTCTGAGAAGCTCTGAGGGAGCTCTGGGCCATCATATAACCTGTATTGACGTCCCTGTGTTGCCTAGAGTCTTAAACATGGCAATGCCTTGAGCTCTACTCTGGTGAATACTCTGGCTGACAGAGCTCTATGTGGCATGCATTTTTATTCCTTAAGGATGTGCGACAGACAAAGAAATTTGCAAATCTTCTAAAAGCAAATATTCCTCAGTTATTATGAGAAAAATACAAATCTAAATTGACTGCAGAACATCTCTACACAAACAATAAAAAATCTTCATAAAGTTTTTTAACCCACTCAAGTGATTTTGGGCTTGTGAACAAAATCTTGATGAAAGCCTTGCCCTCTTCTGTCTCTACTCCCCCATACATGTTTTCTTTTCCAGAATATGGATCCTCTTTTCACCAGAAGATCTATAACTGTTGTTCTGTGATTATTCATATTGCTTGTATAACTCTTACGATAAATGAAGATTTTTGATGAAAGGTCTAATGACCATTCATTTCAGGGACTATGGTACCCATCCATCTGGGAGGACTGGCGTGAAGAATACCCATTACCACAGTTTTGGATAGCCTTTTATTTTATAAATGTATTAGGGTTGAAGGAATGAATTCTCAAAGCAAGCTAGAACAGAAATGAGATTTCAGAGAGGTCCATTTAAAAGTTATTATGCGAGTGTATTTGTATGGAAGTGTTATAATAGTCTGTTTAGGCTTAACTTTGCTTTCTTTGCAATTGCTTCCTCTTCACTCCTGAAGCGTTCTCCTTTTCATTTTGTCATTCTGTGCTTAGCAATTGCTATTATTTGTTTACAAATATTTTTATCCATTATGCAACCTCTTTGCAGAGACTTTGGTTTGTATCTCTGTGTGAGGGACAAGAGTGATAGAAATTGAGTGTGAAGAAAGGCAGAGAACATGTGGGAGCTGGCCTGTGCTTGCAAGGACAACTAAGTCTAACTTTATCACCAGGTTATGGAATAAAGCAATATAGGTTCAGGGAACTGGAATACATCCTTGTCACATGTTTGGGTTTTTTTTCTGCTGGGCTGCTCTGTTTTCATAAACAAACTATCCTGATGATAGAACTTCAAATTTGCCATTAAAGTTTATCATGATTTATTTTAGCTTGTGTTGATTACTGCCACCTCAGGAGTAGGATCAATAAGGACTCTATAAAGTGTGGACATCAGTGTGTGAACTACCCTGCAACCCTTAAGATATGTTAATTCCCAAATGAAGCCATCTTTAGCAGGCTGCTCAATGGAGCAGTGATGCCAACAGTAAGTGATCTACATTAAGATCCAGCGAGAGACAGGTGGTGGGTTTGGTTTTTTTTGAGTGGGAGTCCAATGAATATGATCACCTCTTAGATGTTAAAAATTAGTACATTTGTACATAGTGAAAGTGCTTTGCATCAATTCCAGTGCATTTATCACTTCTGGATTTTATACTTCACAATTATTGAGTCAAGATTTACTCTAAGGTTTGCATCTTATAGAACAGGCTTAGTAAATAGGAGATATCCATGAGAAGACTATAAGATTAACACCCCTGTGCACTCCTATAGGACAAACCTGGATAATGGGATAACCTCCAGTAAAATATCCAGACACAGGTCCATATGAAAAAGATAGTTAGACAAGGTAATGTACCATCCACATTCAACTCTATTGAAAATATTTTTTTCTTTCTTTTCTTATGGTTGTTTGCCTTCCATGGGCTATGGAGTCAATTCAGCAAAATAAATCAGCATATCCTAAGATAGAATTGCACAGCTTTCTGTTGAGAGTATGAAAACTATGCCTTGTTGGAAGCGATGCAGGAGAATTGCAAGCGCGGCAGCATGCTGCCAAGCATCAGTGAATATTTGACAAGGTTTATTCGGTTAATCCTCCCTTTCCTTAAAACACTTCAGGAATGGAAAGGCCAAGGGCAAACTTTATGCCAGCTTTGTCCTTTGAGCCTAAGCTAAAAATAGCGCACAAAAGGTTCCTGGGATTGAATTTTTGCCTCCAAGAGTTCCCAAAAGGAAATGCCGCAACCCAAAATAATCAATGTGTACCACACCCCAGGTACAGGTGAATCTGTTTTGCTTAGTTCCTATTTAAATATTTCTTTAGTGTGTTCTGGGTTCTTCTATAATTTCTTTTAAAATACATATACCTGCACTGGAGCTGCAAAAGGGATGCACAATCAAAGACAATTCTCTGTTCTAAGAGGGATTTTTAAGAGAAACATAGTGATTTTCTTTTCCCCTTTACAATGTGGAAGACCAGTCCAGAGTCAGGGATGTTACCTTCAGCTTTGGGAATAATGCTTCGGTTTGTTCTTAGGTGATTCTCATATAACCTCTATTATCTTATAACAAGATGTTTGCAAGTAGTCCCTGTATGAATTCCTGAAATACATATACTAATGTGGATTTGATTGGAAAAATGGGGCCTGATCTCTACAATGCGGGAAGAAATACTCAGAAAATAGGAAGAATGATGTGACAAACATAATTATCAGAGCAATCGTAACTGAAATTAGAGTAATTCTTGCATCGGTGCGTACATCAAGTTGTATTCTCTCTGTTAAATGGTGATTTGTGACGGTATGGGAAAATGGTCTTCAGACAATGGAACTGTTTTTCTTAAAGTGAACTAAAACATTCACTCAAATAGTTGTTTTTCAATATGAAGTAAATTGGATTTAAAAGTATTTAGTCCTTTCAGTCTCACCTTAGGAGAAATTTTTGCTATGATGGCTGGGTTCACAGTCAGTTGGCTAGACAAGGATAAATTCCAGATTGCTCCAGTCTTAGCAAGCAGAAGTAACAGTTGGTTATTTCTCAGATGAAGATTTCTATCTATTCAGTGCCCCTCTGTGGGGTATTTAAGGGGTTTACACCATAAATGGGAGAAAGCCTGAAAGAGCTTGATTAGCTCTCAGTTGGATGGTTAGCTCTCACTTCTGCTTGACTGACCCACCAGACTTTTCATGTGCAATGGGCTGGGAAGAGAACAGGATTCATTAGCATAGCTGTTAAAGTAACACCACAGTAAGGTGTGCTCCAGAGCTTTCCAGGCAGCTCTCCAACCTCTGCACTACAGGCTCTTGTGTTCTCGTTGCCACAACGGAGAGTGAACCCCATTCCCAAGGTGTGAAGACAAACAACAGAAATAGACATAGGATGGGAGAGGAAACTATTATTTCTGCATCCCATGAGTGCACTCTATAGAGAGCAACTAGAGAAGCCAGCATGAGGCCACAGGTACTCTGCTCTGAAAATACCTATGGATTAGGGCACGAGGGAAAACTTGGTGGGAAATGTCTGCTTTGTGGATCTAGAGGAATTTAGTAGGTTCATCACTACCCTGAGTGCAGTCAAGGCACCCTCCTTCAGCACTGCTGGGACTTGACTCACTAAACAATTGCTGTGTGCAGATGTTACATCTCCAGAGGAGCAAATGAGAGCGAGTTGGAGTATGTAAAACCTTGTAAGTCAGTGCCTAAAGGAAAAGTTAGGGGATGTTTAATGTCATGATATGATCATCACGGCCCACAGTGTTTCAGTATTTGTTGTTTTTTTCCAGCGTCCATCCCAGGTATAAATCCCAATAGACCTGTGCCTCTAAGGATCCAGAGAAGTAGCGTGTTTGTCTGGAAACCACCTAAGGTAGACTGCTGACAAGGTAGTCAGCTTCTGTGCTAGCTGAGAACAAGCTTTTAACCAATATCCTGTCCTTTGTTGGGGTCTGAGACTTTAGCACGCTTTTCTTTCTACTGCAGGTCCTAAGTTCAGCACTCTCTTTCAAGGTAGTACCCCATAACTTTCCTTTAAGGACTGTCATCATGGTGCTGCTCTTTTCCTTCCTTAGCCTGAGCAGATTCAGATGACATCCTCCACCTTTCTGGAGAGTTCTCTGTGCATCAGACTGAAGTCTATACCTGCCCAGATGTAAATGGAGTAAGGCAAAAAGAGGGGAAGAGAAAATTTACAATTTTAGTTGGAGTAATGAATCTCTGAATGAAGTATAACTCAAGCTATATGAGTTTGGAGAGACTTTACTATCTGTAGTTTTCTTCAGAATCATTGTTACAGAAAAAAAATAATAGAGGTACAGATTTTTGTTTGTTAGCTTGCCATAGCTAACTCGTCGTTTACAAAGTGGTCATATTTACCACACATATCTGGCTTTTCCGGATGTTGAGCTGGCTTTGGTAGGCTTTTTATTTATTTTTTTTAGAGATTTTTGTTTTAATCAGACAAGAATATGATTTTTTTTGTGACACGGTAACTGAAATTCTAACATGAAAGGTTTTCACCTCTGTATATGTAACAGCTGTGGAGTGGTAATGATGTTGTTGATATCTAACATGTTTTCTCTTAATTTAGGCCTGTATGAATTAACATTTAGTATTTGAAGTAAAATATGAGAAAAAATAGGAGGATAAGTGTGAACAGCATCTTTTTACTGTATAATATTTTTCACTTTCTATTGGTTACTACTTATAAAAGATATCTGAAAAAATGTCATGTTTTCAGAATACTGCATGTGGCCCCATTACGAAGAAACAAGAGGTCATGACTTATTTATTCTTTAAAGTATGTCCTCTAGAGGAGTGGCTGTGTGAATGTCTCTGTGACAGATGCAGTCCAGATCATTTGCTAGTGAGTAAAACCCAGAGGAGTGAATGTTCGTGCTTTGGTCAGAGGAACAACCAAAGGTGACTCAGACAAAACTGGCTGAGAAAAAAGATGTTTACTGGCTTTCCTTTCTCTTTTTCCCTTCTTTTTCTCAGTTCCTTCTCTCACTTTTCTCCACATTGCCTTAATATTTGCTTCACCCTTGGTCTGGTCTGAGACGTCTCACAGAACATAAAACTTGTTCTGAAATACAGACAGTTGCAACAGATGTTGGGTAGGTCTGCATGATATTTGAGGGGTTTGGACACAAAGAAGGAGGACATCCTTATCTAGGCATAAATGAATCACTAAAATGCCTGGAAAGATCTCTCCCATAGACAAGGTAATGACAGTAAGGAAGCTGGTGCTTAATCAAAAACAATTCAGGGATCCTTAGTGCAAACCAGGACTGGTCTGAAAAATGTGGTCACTGGGCTTGGGTTACATCAAAATATGTCCTTTCTAGGGAAAGGGAAGGGGAAGGGAAGGGGAAGGGAAGGGGAAGGGAAGGGGGGAAAGGGAAAGAAGATTTATGTCTTCTGTAGTTGCTGGTAGACGGGTATTGTTCTCCTGGTCCTGTGCTTTCCCA
>NW_009650064.1:12889305-12894563 GCF_000708025.1 Charadrius vociferus
AGAGAAGAGAGAAGAGAAGAGAAGAGAAGAGAAGAGAAGAGAAGAGAAGAGAAGAGAAGAGAAGAGAAGAGAAGAGAAGAGAAGAGAAGAGAAGAGAAGAGAAGAGAAGAGAAGAGAAGAGAAGAGAAGAGAAGAGAAGAGAAGAGAAGAGAAGAGAAGAGAAGAGAAGAGAAGAGAAGAGAAGAGAAGAGAAGAGAAGAGAAGAGAAGAGAAGAGAAGAGAAGAGAAGAGAAGAGGAAAGAAAAGGAAAGGAACGAAAAAGCTCCACAGCAGCCGGGTAACTGGGACAAAGTGTATGAACTCACTAATAAGAATGTTTACTAGGATCTGTTGCTGGCCTCTAAAGAAAGCACATTCAAAGCCATATTTGTACAGATAAAAGATACAGATGTACATCTGTACAGATTTGTACAGATGAAAAGTTAGAACACACTGATCAAGGGGAATTTTAACTACTCCTACACTGCTAGAAATCTGAATTTCAGAACTGAACTGAATACTAGCGAAAGAAGCAAATTTGGGAAAAGAGAGACTGCTTACCCATGTGTGCTTAAGAACACTGCAAGTCAGAGACAAGATAGGTCTGCTCAACAGGGAATAGCATAAAAATATTTTATGAAGTACACTTCAAGGGAAAGGAGCTCAGATGAAATGACTACCATCCATGATTGTTTCAGAAACTTGCGAGTGACAAGTGATAATTAAGAGATTTATAGTCGAAGCATGTGTGTGCTTAGAGTCCAGGATTGCATCAATTTTTCTTTTCCTTCTTTTTTGATTTAATTTTGGAGGAGGTTGCAGAAGTCTGTTTTCAATTCTGTTTATCCTCTGCCTAGGGAAGACTGAATTTTGCTGCTTTCAACTCTGTTTGGTGACTGATGTTCTGAGCCATTTTAAGATGATATCCATCTGATACGAGATCCTGCTTTTGTCATACTATTTATGGGTAGGCAGTGATCCATTGAGGCATCTATTTCCCAGACAACTGATAAGAGTTCCACAGTATTGAATGTGTCCAACCCCAGGTAAAGAAACAGAAAGACAGATGATGCTAGGAAAAGAAAAGATATAAAGCCAAAAGGAAGACGCAGCTGACCACATAACTGATCACTTGACCTGAAAAAAGGAAAATTAAAAGGTGTAAGGCAGCAGGGACCCCTTATATACATATCAATAGATGTACTTTGTTTCTGCAAAATCCAGTTATTCTCATAGATCTTTTAACCATTAGAATAAAAAAGCCATATTTATTGTGCTTTTCAACTAGATTTCTAAAGATATTTCTTTAAAAGCAATATAATGGCAAAATTATCAAGAAAGACACTGTCTGTAACTTTTCAGGAAATACTGTTCTGCAATAACTTTTTGTCTGCATTGTTAAAAGTAAACTTTAATCATAACGTAAAATACACAAGAGCTAATATTTCAAAAACACTTTTAAAACTAATTGCAGATGCATGACTGTTTCTACTAGATTACGTCAAACATTTCATATGAGAACTTTTCCTGGCCATGGCACAGTGTAACCTACTCATCCTCCCAGCCTGCCTGTTGTCTGCAGCAGTTCAGGTAAGCAAGGTGAAAGCCACATGGGGGATACAAGCAGATCCAAGTCTACGCTCAGCTATACAAGTGCAAGGAGCTGCACATTTCTGACCCTGAAATTCACTGCATGGGGACTGGTACTGGGCCTTTGCAATCCCATTTGCAGGTTCTAAATTTCCAGTGCAACATGCCACAAAATGTTGACTTCCCTAAATTCACTTTTACCTTAAGAAGTTTTGTCAGAAGCAGGTAAAAAGTCTCATATTCAGAGCCACACTAATTCCACATCTTTAGCATTTGAGACTTTGTTCAAGAAAGGTTCTTGAGAAAAATTGTATTCATAATTCTTAGCTTCCGTCAGCAATGGACTTTGAATTAAAAACAACAAAATCTCACAGTAACTGAGGTCCAGGATACTAACTCAGTATAACCAGCCTCCTCTTAACAAAGCTGACTCAAGTGACAAAATTAAAAAAAAATTGAAATTCTGGAGCATAAGACACTTCAAACTGTGGTAAACAAGAATTAGCAAGAATTGTCTTCACAGATTGAACAACAAGATCACATCCTGGGCAGATAGCAGGAGTACCAGACAGAAATACACTAGTTTTAGGATGCTCCAGTACCCAATCAATGCATAAGCCATTTCCCAATGCTCTCTGTATCCCTCCCTTCGAGATTTCCCTTAATCAACTTCAAACTTAGGACAAACGCCTTTACCATTAAAATCAATGGAAGTTTTATCAGGAGAGCTAATCTCACCTTCAGGCTTTCATTTGATTTCTTTCTTTTTATCTCCCTTATGTTTTGTCTCAAAACACACAGTGCCAGTCCAACATTGGTCCATGCACTCAGAAGTGTTCTTTATATAGTCTGGTGGTAGTTTTTAGAATTTAAAAACTACGAACATAAAACGGAAGCTATTGTGAAAGTAAACCAAAAAGAGAGAGTACCTATTGTGTGAAAATGTTTTCAACAGTAATTGCATTTTTATTTCTATTTCATCTCTAATCTGAGGATTTCAGGTTACTTCTACTTCTGCTTAACAAAGGGGAGTCACGGCTATTGCTCTCTGACACACAGCAAACATATTTTCTTAATCAGATTCTCCCAGGAATGGATAAGTCCTGAATTTGAGCACAGGAAAGTAAAGAAGGTGTAGAAAATATTCTATTTATTTACAACAAGAACTATTGTTTGGAAAGATACAAAAAAGATACAGGTGAAATAGCATAGAGCTAAAGGCCTGTGAGTCCCAGAGGCTGCATTGAGCTTGGGTATGATCAATCAAGAAATCAATATTCCAAAACTCTTGGTATGGAAGTTAGATTTAGATGAGGAATAAAGTAAGGTATGTATCTGACTATTCTACTCACTGACCAACTTGAATAAACACATGAATCCCGAAAACATTGATCACAAGGGTGTATTTTCACATCTTTATTTATAATACTGAGTATTCTTTCCCCTTTGTGTTTGTCTATTTCATCAAAGGATAGTATAAGTGGATACCACTCGCAGAACAGAATTTAAGAATAGAAGTAGCTCTTTCTTCCCTTTGCAAAGATTTTTTGACAAGTTAAAGGCTTTAGCAGAAATCATCTCTGGAAAAAAAGCTGTTTGTAACTTTTAATTAAATTCGTCTGCATAACTACACAATTTGAATCTCAAAATACTGGTTTTTTTTTCTTATTTATAATCTTCTTTTATGAATTTTCTACATTTTTCCATGGTAGCAGAATGGTCCTAAATCTATATTCAAAACCCTCAGTGATGTTTCACTGGCTGATTTTGTGAAGAGACATGGTTGCCCTACCCTCTTTGATTCTCTGGTCCTATTTATTCCAAAAAAAGTAACACCAAACCAAAAAACTCTCCAGACTGGCTTTTGGTGGCTATACGGTATATTCAGGATTTATTCATCTTTGTAATACTGGGCAAGGTTCTCTTCTTCCTGAGGAGCATTGAAGGAGATCAAAAATAACAACATAAAATTGTGAAGTATTGCAGTCACTCACACAGTGACCTGGATTATTCTTAAGGTATCACACAGATTTACTGGTGGTTTTTTTTATGGTTTTGGTGTTTTTTTTTCAGTGAGAGCAATTCAGCATTGGCAATTTGTCCAGGGGCCTTGGGATACTCCTCTTTCTAATCTGTAAACTAGGCTAATATTGATCATGTTTCTCAGGAAAGTGTTTTTTCCCAAAGACTTAAAAACATTTTGTCAGACACGGCTATAGAACATGGCAATACGTTAAACATTTCTTGTTTAACACAGGGGATAAAAACATATAAGTGGGATGCTGCCTGCATTTAAAATGTCCCAGTCAATAAGAATGTCCCCGGAGTGAACACTCTGGGGTAGTTAGTCCAGTGATGATGCACTATAGAAATACAAGCATGGCACCACTGTTGGTGTTATGCTGTCAGGAGAAGTAATCTTCATAAAACGGTGTGGAGCTCTGATATCTGGGGTATACATATAGAAGTAATTATTCTATCTATCTTAAACAAATGATAAGACGAGGGTATGATTTTCTACCAGAATGACAAAAGGAAGTCAAAAGACGAGACAAAGTACACTGAAAATGTAAGAACTATCAGTGAATGTGGAGTGCTAGGACACTAGATGTATGAGAGGATGTATGACATTGCAACAGAAAAAAAAGTGAAAGTTATGACTTCTGAAAAAAAAAAAATCAAAAATACTCTTAATAAATACACCAGTGAAGAGATAATAGTAGCTTGATCAGTTTAGCAGAACTGTCTGTAGATATCTGAGTAGCAAGAACACCAAAAAGAGGGAAAATTTTTAAAAAAGAGAAAGGTGAAATTAAAATATTTTCTCCATTATTACAGTAAGATTAATTGGACAATGGTCCATAAGGATAGAAGTTTTAATTCCACTCCTTTTCAGTGCAAGGAGATAGAAGGGATCATGAGTGTGCTCTACAATAGGGTACAAGAGGAAGAAGTGCATTTATTCAGCTTGATTGTGAACTACCCATTTATTGATACCTTGAGCCCTGGAGGGACTTTGTACAGCCCTAAATGAGGCCTCCAAGTTGTGTTCACAGAGCAAAAAGGACTTGGAAATTTGACCTACAAAGAATAATAGGCTGGGGTAGAAGTTGACTAAACAGTTTGATAGGAAGCACCAAGAACAAAGGAAGGTCTTAAATCCTTGAATATGGTGATATTCTAGGCACCTGACACAGCACTACTGAAGACTCAGAAATTTGATTCTATCCTAAAGGTGAGCATGCAAGATCTGTCAAAATAGTTCCTCAAATAATTGTAATGCAATATTTTTATGGATCTAGTCCACAGGCAGAAAGTAGAAGCAACTTTGGAAGTTCTTGGCTCAGCAGGATTAATGGTTCAAAGAATAATTGTCACCTCTGGGTACCCATCAGATCTGCCTCTGACCCTGTACCTTGCTCCCACATCATCACAAGAGAGTACAGAATCTTATTTTAACCAGATCTAGAGAAATACGAAAAGTCAGTGCATCTTGAAAAACTAGGCATAGGTTTGCATCTAAATGTACTAAACATGTAGAGAAATAACACATTTATTTGAAGCAGAACTTCTACAAATGCAAATGGTATGAATTCGCATAACTAGTAACTCAATTTTATAGAGCTGTAAGCTGGGGAAAAATGTAACAGACAAGTTAATGGAAGCATTTAATAAAGGACAATGAGCAG
>NW_009650064.1:12894604-12937385 GCF_000708025.1 Charadrius vociferus
CTCACTCAGTACAGGAAGGATTCCTTAACTGCAGGATATTTAACATAATGCTATTATGCATAAAATGGCCCATACGCATCCGAACAAATCACCAGCAAGTTTATTTTAACTTTCATTGGAAGACAGTTTTGAAAACTTGGGTAGGATTTGCAAGGATTCTGGGAACCTAAAGTAGACGTTTTAGATGCACGTGTGTCAGGATGGCAGGTGTCGGATTGCCCTTTGTAAAGTAAAACACCAGCCGTGGCAAAAGCTCATCTGTGATCTCCAGCTGTCCACGAAGTGCTCCCTTTTATTTCTTTCACACATGGATGAGGTCTTTGTTACTCTTGTTGCCTCCTCTGTGCAGAGATGTATTTTGCCTTTCTTGCAAAGGAGAGCAGGGAGGTGGCAGAGGGAGATCCAACCTCAATCATGGAGAAATCAAGCCCATATCATTTCTAGAAGAAGCTTCACTAACAGCTTTGGAAACTGGTGATGGAAGCATAACGCTCCTGTGACAACCTTTTTACAATTTCAGGATACCTGTGGTATGAGGAAGGAGAACTTAGTTGCCAAAAAATTATGGTCAGACAATGTGCTCCTAGTCCTTTTGCCCACTGACTTCTATAACAAAGCTTTTAAGACAAGAACACGATTGCAAGCCAAGGCAGTTTTCTGTGTTTTCCCTTGGGTCAGAAACAGCTGACAAGAAGAGGGTTTGTACATGGGACCATTTCAGCTGGAAGGACCTTTGCTTGAAGCTGAGTCCCTGCTTGTTGCTTCACCAAGTGTTGGAGGAGACCATTATAGAGTCTTTGTAATAAGATGTCCCTGCAGTAAGCTATTTTATTACCTGAGGGCCTTATTCATTTTTTTTTTAATTCATCCTTGAAATGAGTAGCACTCCCATTGACATATGCTGGGGTCCTACCTGGCTAGAGATTGAACTCGGACTTCTAAGTGTGATCCACATATAATAATTGTATACATCAAGAAGGGAGACAATATATGCTACAAAAATCACCAGTATGCGCAGTTTCATCTATCCCCGTGTCTTTATATGTATGTGCACATTCATGGACACACACACACAAAAGCACACACTGAGAGAGGACAAATCTCTTAAGTCACTTTCTGTAGTCATCTACCAAGTGCAGGAAATTCTTCTGATGGTTTTAAATATGTTTCTGAGGTCTAACAATCACCTAGGAAGGCATCTATAGAAGGTACCTACGTGGTGCATTATATACCCAGTAAACAAAAGAAATACATTTAGTCAAATAGTAGTATAGGACTGCTATAAGAGAACAGTAAGTGCTAATGGAAAATCCCTCCTTTCAGATTTTACAGAGGAATTATTTGTCACTATATGTTATACCTCTGTTAGTATTGGAAAGTCCATGTATGTAAATTGCTATTCCTATATGAGTTCTCATTGACCTTAGAGAAAATTAGAGCAAATGGGTCTGGAGTGACCTCAGGAGGCCAGTGGAGTCTATCCCTTGCCCCAAAACAGAAGCAACAACACCTTAGATAGACAGATTTTTGTCTAACCTGCTCTCAAAAATTGCCAATGGTAGAGGTTCTGTAACCTGTATGGACAATCTGCTCCAATGCTTAATAACTCCTGTGAGTAGAAAGTTTTTCTCAACATTAACAATTTTTCCTTGCTATCATGCAAGCCCATTACATTTTCTTTCCCCACTGCATATGAAAAAGAAGTTATGATTTTCCTTTTTGCAGCTCTTTTTATATCTTCTCTCAGTTTCAATATCCAAAACCATCCAAACACAACCATTTAAATCTTTCAGCTCAGACCACCTTTTTGTTTGGGAAATGGTTGAATATGGCTTTTTTTGTTGTCCTCCCCTGGATTTCCTTCAAATGACCCATCAGAGAGGCCTTGAGCTTTGCATGGTGGACTCCCATTATCTGCTCATGGCCCAACAGAATCAGCACTGCACTCAGAGTAGATCAGCTCACCAAATCCAGGTCTTCTCCACAAAACTCCTGATTGTTATAGAAGTGAATGTTTAGAGTTGTTCATCATCTTTCATAATAATGTCCTGTGCATGTAAGATCATCCTGTGAAGCCTCGGAAGTTGGGGAAGGGGAAGTGGAGAGGGAGGAAGGGAAATAAGGTCAAACTAGGATGAGGCCTTTGTTTAAGCAGACATGCAGGGAATGTTTTGGAGGCATAGTAAGTGCATGTAGTACTGAGCAGATGTAAATCAGATATTGCTGAAAAAGTGATCGTCCATCTTGTTTCATCACAACACCATAATATTTTACAGTTAGAAGAAAGTATTTGCTATAAGAGGCATCAAACAATTTCTTTTAAGCTATAACGAAAGGTACAAAAATTATTCCATGAAGTTGAATTAGCCACACTCAATATTTTTTTGTTTAATCATGCTATCATGAGAGATTTCTTCTCAGTTAGCTAGATGTTGATGATTGTTGTGAATCATTGATGTACTTTAGTAATCTGGGTTAGAGGTACAGATGTGAATACGCAATTCATTGTTAAATAATATTTTTCAAATTGAAAACTATTTCTCTATTATCCAAGAAATATCTTGTAATTTCAATATCAATGTACACTTTAGCATAGCAGCTAGTAGCTGCCATGTCCGTAAAGGTATTATAGGTTATCTGAATACCTATGGCCAATGTTTCAGCACAGTAAGGACGGAGACAATGATTGATATCACTGAAGGACATTTGATCCTGAACGCATGTAATTATCCCAAGGTACAACATGTATCTGAATGAGGTTCAAAGCTCATCTGTTTGCCTACGTTACTCTTCAGGACAAGAAATTAAAGGAGATGATCGAAGTATTGATGATCTTGAAACATGTTTGTTGATATTATGTCAAATATTTATTTTGTAATGAAGGAGCTGGATTTTCTAGTGATTTAAAATGGCACACCATGATCAAATCTTATATAGCAACAAGGGATTTGTCTCTGTTTTTTTCAAACTGGGCATGTTCTAAAATTGGTAGCTTTTGATTCAGAATATCCCAACTAAGATAGAGCAGTCGGTTCTTCTGAACTCTTTCAGCTGAAAGAGTTGATTTCTTTTCACTGCCTAAGATGAACTCATATCCTGTCATGACTCTTGGTTCAGCACTTTGGTTTCATACAAACAAGTCTACCTTGTTAAGCTTTCCTCTTTGGGGAAAAAAAGAGATTTTCAAAAGGAAAATATGCGATCCACTTTTATTCTGGTCATAAAATGAAATGTCAGTGTTTTTTTTCTCTTTTCACTGTACTATAAGGAGTGATATGTTCATTTTCTTGCGAAAAGAAGCATTATGTGCAGTAGAATAATCTGTTTTTAAAAATCACATACTTATCACCATTCTGCCTTAGAAGCTATATGAACATTAAATCTTTTATTATTTCTGTTAGCAGAATACACACTTCAGCAAAACAGTTAGCCATCAAGTTTGGCTGACAGTTATACAGGTGATTGTAACTGTGTTCTGTGCATGGGAAGCAAATTCAACTCTTGACAACAGTTATCTTTGATAGTGGAGAAATCCGTGTGCCCACCCCACATATTTTCTATAGTGATGTAGGAAAATTCTATGTAAGTGAAATAATTTCTTATTTTACATAGGTCATCAGACATATTTGCAAGTGTATGTTATTTAGCGGTCCAAACTAAACACCCTGGAATAAGCCAGAACCTTTTATGAAACAATCTTTTAATCAGACATCAAAAAAAACAAATCAGCTTTTCATAGTTCTTCAGATTAATTCATAATCCTTTGGGAAAAAAAATGATGCTGAGATTCTATTCTGAATATAAACATCTTCCTTATAACCAAGGCATTGGTACACGTAGACAGACAGAAGCCAGTTTACAAATAAGCGTACAAGTTGGCAGAAAGATCAGAAGGAGCAAATAGGCTTATGATGTGCAGTTGCTGGTTATCCGAGGTGAGCATATCATATGCCATTCCATAATGTCACTTCCCACAAATTGATCATAAGCCTTAACCTCAAATGTTCCCATCCACTGTTCCCACATGGAAGGGTATTTCAGTACCTCCCTTCTATGATGCGTAGAAATTTTTCTTTAGCTGCAATACACTCATGTTATAGATATTCCCAGAAATGGCCCCATCAGAACAATTGCTTTTGGCTCCTGAATGATTCTGGCCATATCATGTGTCTGGCTGGGCTGGCAGTAGTGTCATGACATCACAAACAAAGTATCTTCCCACATTGCAAAGGCCAAAAAAGGGTTGGCAGTCTATTTGTTTGTTTGTCTGACATCTGTGCACATTTACAGAACTGTCAAGGTTCACAGAGGACAGATATGTATGTATTTCCCATTTTTATTGCGAACCAGTCCCTGCCACAAGCTGCCTCTGAGACAAACTAGCTCTGAGCAAACAACCTTACTGCATGCTATTGCTTTAACGGCATGATTTAGCCCTCAAGTATTTATTAAAAGAGAAATTCAAGAGTTTAAACAGTAACTAATACAATATATCAATAACTAAATTCAGCAACAAACTTTGTTGCTGTAAGAGTTTTAATTTGTGGATTACCTGAATTATACCTTCAAAGTTTCATTGTTCTAGCTGTTTGTCTAGTAATTGTCTTTTATCTTGTGAACAGCTGTGAAATTAACATTTTTGGGTATCAAATGAGGACTTTGTGTGTCTTTTTGTGGTGTGTCTGCACGTCTAGTTTTTTTTGCCCCAAATGCCTCCTCTGTTCTTTTTGCAGTATTTATGTATTGCTCTTTGCTATTAGCATTTGAAAATTTTTAAGCATTAACTCTTAAATGGAATCATAAGTCATTTATCTTAGAATGCACGCTGGGAAGTAATCAATTGTGGCATCACTTTATTGATGGTGTGAAAGTCTTCCAGAAAAACTCTTTGCCTTGTTCTGTAGTTCATTCTGATTGGATTGCTGTATGCTAAAAATATTTCCTTGGGTTCCACAAAAGCTGCATTTTAGTGGTTGGCATCTTACTATCCTTCATTGGCAGTAATAATAAAAAAAGAAAAGATAACGTTGCTCATGAAAATACTACAGCCATTAGCACAATTTAATTATTCAGATAAGTACAATGGAGCCATTAATAACACACTGTAATGACATCAAACACCACCCACAAAACAGCAACAGTTATATTCCCATGCAGATTTAAAAGGCTGAAGCCTTGTTTGTGACAAGAAAGAAAAATATTGAACACAAAAACTGTTTAATTACGAAGCAAAAGTGATTTCATATTAAGACAGTCAATCCAACTTGTGAAAGAGGGCAACATAGTAAATTTTATTCTTCTTGA
The DNA here is from genome assembly GCF_000708025.1 of Charadrius vociferus. Lineage (NCBI taxonomy): Eukaryota > Metazoa > Chordata > Aves > Charadriiformes > Charadriidae > Charadrius > Charadrius vociferus. The sequence goes on from NW_009650064.1 coordinate 12,899,909, forward strand.
ATTATTTTCTATGTAACTTCTATTAATCCCATAGCAGAAAAATTTCCAGAGGCAAGACAGACCTTTATTAGTATCAGGTTAAGGTTTCCTGCTTTAGAGGATGAATACCAATGAAGTCTATTAAAAAAAAAAAAATAAAACAATCAATATGCTAAAGCAAATGTATGCAGGATAGCTGCAAATGATTTATTAGAATAACAGTGTTATTGTATTTAAAAACCTAGAGACATCTTTGGGGAGATGAACCTGTGTCAGATGTGAAAAGAAACAAAAATGTTAAATATTTTCAAGTATTTAATGAAACCTCTCATCTGAAACAGGCTTGCTAAATTATTTATTGAAAGTCTAATTAGTAAGTGTAGCTCTTGGAGCTTAGATTTACTCTTTCTGAAGTGACCCATATATATCTCATACAACAGGATATCAGAAGACTTCCAAAGATTGCAGAAATTGCTAGGAGGCATTAAAGTAGAGATTTCATCTGCCCATGTAATAACAACTGCATAATTTTCTTTTCATTTACATTATGGGGCAAGCAATAAAGTTTGTATGTTAAGAAACCAAAATAAAATCTAATTTCTCCTGTTCCATGAAAGCTCAGGCTTTTGCAATTCCTGAAGGACAAAGTGTCTCCAAGAAACCAATACTAGGCACCACTGACATGATTTCCTCTTCTATTTACCAACATTTTGACATCAAGTAGTGTTTTTCTGACTAAAACTTTTGGCAGATTTTTTCACTTTCTGAAAGTGAATTTATTTATTTATTAATGTAATTTATTATTTTAATTAAAATTATTTAATTCATGCAGTCAAATACGGCAGTGGATAGTTTTTACTGGTGACGGTCTCGGTCTTCTAAAAGGTACTGTGCTGTGTGCAATGCCAGCAAAGGGGAGAGAAAAAACATTATTAGTCATGATACCTGGAACCATCTAGTATTGCTTGACAGAGGATTAGCAGTAGACTTAAAGAAGCTTATTTTCCTCATGAAATCTGGAATTGATATACTGCTTTTTCCATTTCCTTTTCTTACTTCCTGGGGGAAACATTTTTATGTGTATGTGCATGTGTACAAGCGTTTGTGTGTGAGAGAGAGAAAGGGAAGACAAAAGTATAAAAAGTAACAATTGGAAGAAAGATACTTGTCAGAAGTGAGTTCTGGGAAAGAATCTGAAAAAGCTAAAAAAGCCTAAGTGGTCAATCGTAGGTTTTTTCTATATTCCGGCGGGTGCATCATTTAAGGCATTAATTACCAGTGAGAGAATGAGACAATAGAAAGAGAATAATGGCTGGTCATGATTAAAGCATTGAGTCACAGTCAAGCATCATTAACACTGGCAGGTTACTGGTTCAAGAAAATATCGAATTTCCAAGATATCTAGAGAGGCAGTCATTTTGTTTACAAAAGAGATTTTGTTTTTTTTTCCATTAGGAGTTTTCATGTTATAATGATATAATGTCTTCCCTTAGTAAACTCCATGTTTCACAGTGAATTTTCTTTGAAAAATGAAATACATAGTGAAAGAAAATAAAACCCTCAAATAGTCTGAACTGGATTTTTCCCACAGCTATAGGAAGCCCTTTCACCAGACCAGATTACAATATTACATAGAAAGATTCAGCAATTTAAATACATGTCTCAAAGACTATAGAACCAAGAGTTTTGAAACATAATCTTCATTGGAGCTGTGAGGGGAGATCCAGGCTGGAGACTCAGGTCTCTGTTGCCCCACAGGGAGACCCTGGGAAGATGCTGCGGCATTCTGAAATTGGGCATTCCCTCGTTTCAGAGGGAAGGTAGTTGGGAGTAAGAACAGGGAATGGTCCTATGTCCCTTGTCTTCACAGGCTGTTTAACACAGCTCTCTTTGGGTGTTACCACCTCATGATCCTCAGCATTACTGAATGGGCAGTGGGGTACCTAGTGCAGGGTGATTAGAAAGGGAAAGTAGTTCCCAGCCATCCAGCACCTTACCCCTTTCAATGTCTGCATATACCTTTCAATGCCTGCATATACCTTTCAACAGCCTGTTCTCCTGCTGCTTAGGAGAGCAACAGAGGAAATGTCCATGTTTCTGGAGCCCACCCCTGTGCATGGCTGGATGGAGAAGGGAAGGGAGCGCAGGCCACTGCGATGCAGAAATACGGACGGCTGCTGCAGCACTTAGCGGAAATATAACTGTGTCAGAACCTGGAAATAGACTTTTCAGGGGGAACATATATACTTTTAAAAGCCAGATTGGAAAAGATTAACAGAGTAAAGGTGTACTCTCTGCATGCTAATACCAATGGGCTGTGCTACAAACCAGCATTTGTTTTTATTTCCTTGTTGTTAGCTGTTGCAGGTGTTTCTTATGCCTGCATTTTCATATCCTGTCTTTAATATCATTTATCTGTTTTTCTCTCATTTATTTTTTTATATTAGACCCAGGAAATGCATTAACTGCCCTGCTCGTTCAATATTTCCTCCTTGCTTCAGGAAGATAGTTTTCAATATTTTGTTCAAAGATTAAAACATTAGGTCCAAGTGCTTGCCTTTCTCGTATTTATTAAAGGACAGTATTTATCTCGCCTGTACAGTGCTGTCAGTTTTTCCGAGGAACACATCTTCCATTTGGGAAATCTTAAACTCTAGCACAATAAATGCAATACCAGTCACCACAAAATATGAGCAAGACAGACAGATACTAAGTGAGGGAAAACTATAAGAAGCCAGGTATTGTTTTTATCTTACAGAGACAGGTTGTGGTTATTAACAGCTTCTAAATCCCACTGAAAGCTCATTATGTCCATTTAGTTACAGCAGCTCTCTTTCCATTCCCTCCAGAAATTCAGCAAACCAGATAGTAAAAGATCCATTCTTCCACGTGCCGGGGAAATGTAAGCAAGAAAGAGAGAGGGCTGATGGTTATTAGCAATAGTATTGCCATTTAAGAATTCAAGAGGCTCTCTGAGGAGCTGAACCTGTGTCAAACGTGAAAGGAAAGGGGTTTATGAAATAATTTCATCCCCATAATGAAACTGCTGACATGAAATCTCCCAGTTGTTGAATTATTTAGAGGAGAAGAAAGTAGTGAGTAAATTTGTCTCTCAGAATCTGCTTTTGCCTTTCCTAAAATCATTGCTTCTGTATTTTTTTGCACGGTTTTCTCTGGAGGCCTTTTGCATCTACAAATTTCAGGTGGACTTTCACCCAGTATAGACTTTTAACAGTTTCCTTTATAAGGTAAATCATACAGTAGGAAATAATGAAGACAGCCAACAGACTACATTTGGGATACAATGCCCAGTAGCAGCAAACATTGAATCCTTTTGGGCATGTACGTTTTATGTGAAGGAGACCTGCAAGGAGTTCTCATATGGACCAGTTTGGGTGTCTCAGCCAAAGTTCTCCTCTCTCTGAATTCACGTAGGCCAAGCGGACCTTGCTAAAGGTCTTTCAAACAAGAGGTCCAGGTCCAGACCAGAGTGGGCTGAAATGTCAGAGCAGAGTTCATGCTCTTAAACATCTGTTTATTTTTTAGATGCTTCTTTCACTTAGCTTCTTTCACTTGTCCAAGTGTGGTCTGCGAGTGGAATTTCTTTGTGGAGATTTGGTTAGAGTACAGACACAGCCTGCAGGAGGCTTTTCCTCTGTGTTTCTCCGGGTTTGGGAACTGACCTCACTGCAGACACACGTGGTTATGTTCAGCTGTTTTCCAGAATTGCCCTAGAATCTGATCAGGACAATGACAAAACACCTATTACTGCAAGAGCCCTTTTACACTTAACATAACACTAAGGGTAACAATCACTTCCGCCAATATGTCTTTGTAAGTAAGTATTGATTGGGCATTTGCCTTTTGTTCGTGTTCAAACATCAGGGTTTATGACTCACTCCATTCTTCCCTGTTTTCCTTACACCGTTATGCCAACACATTTCTTCAGTGAGCTGCTGCAGACAAATCTTTTCTAATACGGTTTTCCATCTCCTGTGCAACATTAAACCTTTACATCCTCCCCCCTCAAGCTCCTAACTTTTTCCCTTCAAGCCCTAATTACTCATCTCAACTGTCTGCTGTTTGTTACGCTGTCTCTGTAAAGTCTGATTGCACATCTAACTCATATGGTGTCATTTCTTTTCCCCAGTGGTTATCCACAGGATTTTCAATAGAACTACAACAAATAATGACCAATAAACACCAACACATCTGGAAATATGATGAAAATACAGCTATTTAAATGGGACTGAGTATTCACAGAAGATGAAAGTTAACTCTTGGCAGAATTCTAGCAGCCAGGGAGATTTTGCTTGGTATGACTCCAGGTATTCAAAAGGAAAAAACACACTGTCGTGGTAGACTGTAAAACATCAATGAACAAGCAGTTGTCATTTCTGATAAGTTAGATATCATAGCTGTATTAATTATAACAGTAAAAATTATTTATAATATGCATCTCATCACACATTACTTTGTTTGGGTTTTTTTTTTTCAAAGAAATAGACTTATTTTACTGTGATGTTCAGTAAAACAAACTAAATAATATACCCCTAGACTAACCAGAACATGTAGGATCAAAAAATGAGCTACACATTTTCACTTTCTCAAATGTCTCCTCTTTGAATAATTTGAGAGCAGGGTGTCAGTTTTGCTCTTTCGATGATTTTTTATGTTTAAGTCCTCAAGTTGTTTTGGTTTGGTTTGGGTTTTTTTCAGAAGGAAATATCAAACCAACAGATGCTTAATTTAGTATGAAAAACCTTAAGGTTGCTTGCTTTAAATGAGATATCACAAGATTACTGTAAATGTTTTATATCTGATACTGGGGGAATAATAAGCAATAACATCTACCTTGTCTCAGTCTGTCTTGCTCTTCTTTAGTATGCCCATTTTGCCTTCGTTAATGTGCAGTAGTGATGAAAGCTGTTCCACATGATTACAGCGTGGGATGATCTTGTAGGAATGTTGCAGGAACTGAAATAAGTAAGTTTCCTTTGTCACTGATGGTGGAGACCCATAAAGCCTATTTTATTTCTGAGACAGATAGTAAGGACGCTGTTTAACAATGCTACAGTCCCTGATCAAACTTTTTATTCCATAGGATATTTATAAGGTCGTGCTGTTACTTTTATTCAGAGATGAAAAATTCATCCAACAAGATGAAAAATATCTGACAAGTTGCTGGTTCAATTTCTACCTTAGAGCCGATATCACAAAGACTTATGCATGTACCCAGGTTTAAGTGCAAGCATGGTTATGCTGATTTCAAAAGGAGTATTATTAGGATTAGAGATGCATGTTTATTTAGTGTGATGAAAAGGCCAGGGGGATTTTAATTCCCCCTTCAAGCATCTTTCCATACCTGTTTCTTTAGATGAAGCTAGTGTTGATGAGGGGGAAAAAATGTTGGGTTTTTTTTATTACACATATTGTCTTTAAAACAAGGAAAGAATGAAGTACAAATGAAGTACAAAGAAGCATTCTGAAGAGGAGGCCACAGTGGAGTAAAAGGTTCACCATGAGACATGAGTGGGCTGAAAATGGTTCTACTGCTCAACAGAAGGGCTGATATGGAAAGCAAAATTGATAGAGGTTATAAAAAAAGTGGAATTTTCTTCAATTAGACGAGTCTATAAATAAACTGCAGAAGTTCCTGTTGGAATTAGGACCAAAAAAACCCCAACCTTTGGTTTAAAAGGTTCAGTGAAGGTTCTGCAATAGACTTTCAATCAGAGGTTAGGATAAAAATAAATAATTCTTTCTTTAGATGGAGATTTATAAATTCAGAAAAATAATTTAGAATGGGACTGGATGTGGCAGTGCAGATTGCCCTTCCCAGTCCTGTTTGGTTACGCAGCTGCTGTTTTAAACAAATATTTACCCTCCCACCAAATATTTGTTCTGTGGAATTAAAGACAGTTACCTGAGTGCATGGCCTTAATTCTCACATCTTAGATGAGGGCCATTTATTAACTCTGAAAAGTCCTTAATGTTTTAATGAATCTAAAAGGCTTTTGGGGAACTGGGACAATCAGGAGGCATTTCTTTTCATCTTCAGGTGCATTCAAAATGATAATGTATGGAAATTAAGTCTAAACTCCTACAGTTTTTCTCCTGTTATTTAGCTATTGTGTTGTGAACATGAGAGAGTATTTATGAACTGTTTCTTAACATCAGTGTGCAGCTCACATCACCGCTTGGCTTTCTTACAATATCTTAGGTGGTGAAGGTTGTTCAAGTAGATGAGTCAATGCTTTGTGATTTATTATCTCTTTTGCATCTAAGTGTTATGCCACAGTAATACAGCATAGCAGCAGCCTCACACCCTGGTTTAATCAGTATTTGATGTTGTATGAAGTCATACTAACATAAAATCCAAATTCAATACCTGTTGGCTGTCTCACAGCACACTAAGTGGGTGATGATTTTTTGCTCCTAGCTGAAATCCAGCAGGACACAAGTTCTTCTGCTTTCCTTTTTTTTCCCATGAACTAGAGGTTTTTCGGATTCTCTGATCTAAGAACTTTGTGGTTTGTGATGTTGACATTTCCAGCTGCACATCTGATCTGACGTGACTCTCTAAAATGTAGATATGCTTTTGTGTCTGAAGTAGTGGCCTAAAATTAAGTTTTAATGAGTGAAGAGAAATATGAACTTTTAAACTGAGATTCATCTCAGGCTAAAGCAGCTAAGGTGAAACATGCCCTAAAACTACCTATATACCTATTTCATACTGTTACTTACAAGAAGAACCTCTGGCGATGAGGTTGGAGGTAAAAATCTATAGTTTAGCTATATAGAGTGAGGTCAGTTTAAACAACACGTAACATGTATCCAGGAAGCTTAATACGTAGATTGCCCTAATGCCTCTCAATTCCACCAGAAACCTCTGACATCCTTGGTGTGCAGTCTCATTTCCAAGAGCTTTTGCTTTTTTCTTACCAACAAATCACACCAGGCCTAATCTTATTCAAGGGACAGAGCTGTTCCCCTCATCCTGGGACGTCTGTGGTCACTTTGCATTTTGTCCTTTTCAGATTTGTAGCTGCTCTTTTCTTACAGCTTGGAAGTATAAAGCAAGCTCCCACACACTGAGAACTAACAGCTCATAGACTGGAGAAAATGACAGTTTCTGCTCCCACATGTGTGACTGTGGGCCACAAGGGCTTTCAGATGACCTTCCCTCACCAGTAAGTTCTGGAGCACCACCTACTTGTTTAAAAACTGTCTTCTGTTTGAGGCTGTGTCACGGTTCAGTGCTAGGCTAAGGTGCCTTGTGACTTTTTTTATTCCCTGTTCAGCATTCTTGATTGCACTTCACTTGAGTCTTTAGGGAAAGCCCTACCAAACTGTACAAACCAACAATGGGTCAGAAATTCCCCTTTCTGCTGCTTTCTGGCATGCCACCCTTTGCTTTTACTGTTTGGTCTTACACAACTGACTGGGACATCCATGAACTGTGATGGAAAGCTCCTGGTGAGAGGCTTGGACATCTCTGTAGAAAAGCACTGATGACTTTGCTGCAGTGTTATCACTCCCAAGAGGGTGGTAGTTAAAATCTGCCATATGTTCCCATATTTCAGTCTTATCTTCTTGACTTCCCAGGACTTTTGTACAGCAGTAGTACTTTTGAAGCCATCTTTCATAATATTTGCTCACAGAAATTGCGTGGTGTTTTGGGACACAAGTAGCACTCTCATCAAAAATGAAGAGGTAATCCTTTCTGTTGAGACCCTCATAAGTCAAAGTTAAGAACATAAGAACAGTGTTTCACTAAGGACCCAAATCCTTCTGCTGAAACCCCGCTTGCACTGATCGTTAAAACATATAGCAGAAGGTATTATATAGTCTTTGGTTGAAATTATTTCAAAGCCTGATCAATGATAACTGTAAAATGATTTGGAAAATGTCTTCAACTTTGTGGTAGAGTCCCCACATTGTAAACCATCATCGCAGTCATCTGTAGCTGACACCCATAGTGTCACCTGCTAGACAGGTTCTCCAAAACTGGAGGAAGCAAGACACCAACTTATTTTCTGGTGTTGAAAGGTGGTCCTTTTTGTGCAGTACAGCAATGGTGCAGCACTATAATACCGGCTTATGCCTTTGTTTGTGCTGTGTCCATTAGCTGCATAGAGGATATATGGACAGAAGGCTTGTTATTTAACAAATTTTTGAGATTACTAAATCAACAATATTTAACAGAGAAAGAAACACTATTGAAGTAAATGATAAATGGTGAAATATCACATGTAACTTTTTCTTGCATTTTCTATATGAAGTGCACACACCATCATTCTGGAGTTTGCTAGTGGATGATACCAAAGTCAAATGTTTACAATAATTTAGCAGGTTCTTTTGGATATATCAAAACCACAGAGCTGGGATGGCTGCTTAGTTACTGTCCTCTTCTGGCATACTAACGTCTCTAAAAGTAAACAGACCATATCCATAGCTTTACTCTTCAATATAGCCTAAATTAAACAATAATCAGTGTGTGAGATTCAGAGGTTTAAAGCCAGCTTTGTCATTCTCTTCAGTATTAGCGCATGGCATCAGGCTGCACAACTGCTTTTATCAAATTTACATTTATATGTTTATACTATAACTCAGCAGTTAATGCCATTTCAGTGCTATGACGCGGGACGTTACTCAATGTTATTCTCTGGTGTTTCACTGCTAATCCTCTGTATAACACATACCATATATGCAATAGCATTTCTAGGGGATGCTTAGTTTTATAGTTCTGCAAGCAGTTTTATTCTAACCTAATACTTCTCCTTCAATTACTTTACTTTTCTGCATATTGTCTTTTGAGCTTACATTTCCAGGTCTTTTTTAAAAAAAAGATCTCTGAAATAAACTGCAAAAGTTTTATCTTCTCTTTTTTTTTTTTGGTGGAAAATAGAACTTCCAACCACCTCTGGAGAAGCCAACTGTCTTGTTCAATGTAAAGCATGGACAGGGGGAAGAAGACAAGCAGGAGAGGCTTTATCATATGGTGAGTTCTACTTTTCCATTCTTTAGTCTCTGACATTATCCACAGACGTCTTGAGCTAATTAGCCAATAACATAATTTATCCTTGGCATAACTTTACTGGCATTATTGTATCAGGGATTGTATTGAGTTTTTTGTTGTAGATATTCTGAGTTTGAAAGGCTCTGCTATTTTTAATGCAAATAAAGAAAAATAATGGACATTCCTCTAATTGGAAATAAACTATATCCCATTATTGAATAAACTCTTACAACGCCTTGCCAGAACACTGACGCTGGGGTCATTTGGATGACTAATGTTGTCTCTCAAAGATGCTGAGAGATCCAGGGGCTACATTAGATCCCAGAAAGGGTCTGCACCAAAGGTCCCTCACCTGATTAGGAGACATGCATTTTTTCATCTGGCAAAAAGAGGCAGCGATGTAAGTGGGAAATAGAAGGCAAGAACTTTACAGTGTTGAAGAAAATAGACAAAAAGAAGAGATTTAGATCTGCCTTGTCAGTCCAACACAAAAGGGTGGAAGAACTGGAAACCTTCAAATGACAGTTTCTATCGACCAAAGCAATAGCATAATCTCATTAAAAGGAGTGGCATGGGAAGATGCAAAGCTGCCCAGGGGCTTCTAACTGTTCTAGTACTATTCGTTCACCCTTTATTTAACACCACCATTAGGAAGCCTAATGGACTGTTTATATCACACTATTAGACATATGGCAAGATCTTTAGTAATTGGAGTGTGATATATAGTAATAGGCTATTGTTTGCTTGGTGCTGCCTACAATGAGGCCAGTGCTGAATACTTATTTACTGCATGTTACAGATAAAAAGGCATGGGAGATGAGGCTGCCAGAGATAAATGTTAGGGTGGAAACACTTTCCTGAGGCCCTGGAAGCTGAAACATTAGCTGCTTGTTTTATCTGGATTTTTTACACAGCATGGTGAGTTATTTGATAATATCAGCTTGAGGCTATGCTTAGATCATGTTTCTTCAGAAAACTGTCTGGCAGGCTATGCCAGACAGCAATGCCATTAAATATATATTACAAATGCTCCAACGTATTAGGTAATTAATTGCAATTCATTTCTATAGGAGAGGCCATTTGATATTACTATTCTTCTTATGGTAGATTAGGTTTGATGATGTTGTATTATGATATTCTTTCTGAGCCATTAAGACCTATTACTGACTTTGGAGAAAACATACTTAAAGCAGGGGTTTTTTTTATCACGTTTCAAATACTTTTCTGAAGTGGTAAAGACATTAGCATTGTCAAATTTGCTTTTGCTTCTTCTGGAAAATAAATATCAGATTTGCATGACTGAAGGTAAATCAATAAAACTCTTGCACCAGAATGTAAAAAAGAAGAAAGCACTGCTCCCCCTCCACATTTTTGTTCCCATTTTTGTCAGGCTAGCCTTTGTGCCTCTCTGGAGTATGAGCACACTGTAGGTTTAACTGGCCGCTTATTTTTGCTGTAGCACCATAAAGCTAACCAACAAAATAAGAAGGTCATCTAACCCCCACAGCCACAATTATAAATTCCCAAACAACAGCTAATATTTGTTCTCTGGCTTTTGTAATGAATTCAAACAATGATGTCTACATAGGATAACAAAATCCCGTAAGGGTTTGATCATGTTCTTGACGCCCATCTCTGTGCCAGGGGCCTACGAGGTTGTGTCTCTGCAGGGCAAGGTCTGGGGCTGTTTCTTCTGCAGAGTGGAGAAGTGGTTGTATTCCTTGGGAAAAGACCAAGGTAGGCTGCCAGCATTGCTGGATTATGAGTTAGAAGACCAGACCCTGACAGAGGAATAGCCCCTACTTTTTTTTCTTAAATAAGCTGATGACATTTCCTATCTGCTGAGAAATGAAGACAAAGACTGTGGAATTTTGGACATGTAATCTGCAAATTATTCTTAATATGGCAAGGCAATATCTGTGTAGAAAAATTGATTGCTTTTGGATGCTATGCTTTGGTGAGGAATAGAACTTGGAGAACCTGATTCTTCTTTCAGAGCAATTTAATCTCAGTTCCTACCATAAGTTTTCAGGGGATAGACATTCAAGTCATAAATAATTAAAAGGTCATGTATGCCTACAAATTCCTGAAGTGTGGCATCCATAGGGATTTTGTTTAGGAATAAAGGGCAGCAAAGCAATGAAAATGATTCTCCTGAAAGTGAAAAATAGACTCTTCCAGTAATCAATGGACAGAAACAATCAATACCAAATCTAAAGAAGAAAAATCAATAGCAATCAAAACACACGGCTCGCCTTTTACACAGGTTATCCTACTATAATGCTTTCTCATCCTGTGACTTGGAAAATTGCAGTGTCTGCATATAAATTCTCTTCCATCAACAGGGTCCAATTCCCTTCTTCAGCCATATTGTTGGGAGATTGTGGATATGGATTGTGAAAAAGATGGAAAACCCCACACACTATTGTCTCCATTTCTACCATAAATTATAAAGGAGGCCGTTTGTGTTTTTTCGTAGCAGTCGTGCTTCTTAACAGTTATTCCATCCCTTCATGATAGTGTAGTATAAATGTTCTGCTACTTAATCCTTTTTTACTGAAATAATGTCACGGTGGCATCAAAATACAAATCATTTATCAATGATTTTTAATATTAATAAAATTAAAAACATTGTTAAATTTCTCGACAAAATAAAACCACCAGTAAAGCAAAGTTAGAAAAGGATTTTATAATGATAAATTACCGAGCAACAAAATATGATGAAAAGGAAGACACTTCATAAAGCAGACAACTAGCCCCTGCTCCATATAGGAAAAGAGAGAAATTGAAAGTAGAGATCAAATTAACCTACTTATTTTCTCCTTTATCTTGACTTGTGTACAGGAATGTTTTCAGTGAATATGTGTAGCTGAGAACCTCAGTAAGAACTTAATCACATTTGCAACATAGTCCAATGGTATTGAGCAAATGGAAATAACTCTGCAGGTTTTATGAGCTTTCTTTGCTATGGTTCATCACGACAGTGAAAATTTCATTGTGGATCTAATTTACACCAACTGAAGCTAATAGGATGGCTTAAAAAACAATTGCAATTGTGATATTTCCCCATCCATGAAGACATCATTGTGTGCATTTTTGCCTTTATGAATGCTTCACTCTAAGGCATTTACTGTTCTTGACAACTGAAGGGGCAGAGGGTGGGCAATTTGTTGCACAGCTCATTACAACCACAACAATGAAAAACAAATTCAGATACCCGCTACCAGAGAGCAGTAGAATCAATCTATCCCAAGGTTAAACTAAAATCTGAAGAAATTCACTAACAGTTCACTCACAGTGCAATTTGTTTTCATCAGCATGGTGTCTTCCCAGTGAAACATCTGGTAAAGCATATGTTGCATGAACATAAAAAACTTCTCAACCTTCTGGGTAAACATCTCAGAAATGTAGTGCTTGTCAAGATAAAGTGGGTCAATTATTCATAAAAGCGTACAGTTGTCATTACGAACCTCCTAGACAGTTGTAGAAATTCATTCCCAATCTCTGAAACGAAACCAGGAACTGAAAAGACTCAAAACCATTTTTAAAAGAAGGCATTCTTTACTATGAGGGTGGTGAGACACTGGAACAGGTTGCCCAGTGAAGCTGTGGAGGCCCCATCCCTGGAAGTGTTCAAGGACAGGCTGGCTGGCTCTTTGAGCAGCCTGGTCTAGTGGAAGGTGTCCCTGCCCATGGCAGGGGGGTTGGAACTTGATGATCTTTAAGGTCCCTTCCAACCTAAACAATTCTATGATTCTTTCTATGATTCTATGCATTATTCAGAAGAACGTAATTTGATAAATGGAACAAATAATAGACCTAAACATTTTGATATACACTTTGCAGCATTTATCTAAACAGCAGAAGCACAGAGAAGAATGGGGAGGGTCAAGGAAGTGTGTGAAGCTGCAATACTAAAATGTGAGAAGCATTTTGAAGGGTTTGTATTTGATTAATATGAAAAACTTCCTCCAATGACCTGTGCAAATACTTGCTAACCCATCCTTACTGTAAACATTCATTTGCTGCTGATTCATTGTTATTTTGATCCTGCCCATTCCTCTTCTGCCATTTAACCCCGCTATATCTCAATTTGCAGTTGTCAAAGGCAGCTATTAATAATGGATTCCTTCTTTCCTCTGCCTTTTTCTGTCTCATCTTTTAAGGTTTCGATTCTCTAAGAGTCTGGCTTTTTCTATGTGTTTGACACTTTGGATTCCTTTTTGCTTTGGGGTGTTTTCTTCAGTGCGTGTTAACTTCGGAACGGATAATCATATGCTTACCAGTGCAAGGCATCCTGCTTACCTGTGATACTGCACTGTCTTAATGACCAAGCTCCTCTCATTTGACTGGTGCATGTCTGACAACAGAAATAAGCGTGCCTGTGTCTCACAGTTCACAGCTACCCAGATAACTTCATGCTCTCATTGTGCAGTAAGTTATCTGTTCCTTCTTGGAACCAAGGGAAGAAATTTTCTAGCCTCACCAAATTTTTACTGAGCAGTACTCCACTTACCAGGGTGATGATGTGTTTTTTTGGGGATAGGGCGTTCCTGATTCTTCCTCAGGCTTTGAGTTGCCTCTTCTCTCAGAGAACCTGGGATTTTGTGTACTTCACATAGAATCATAGATTTTTTTATGTTGGAAAACACCTTTAAGATCGTCAAGTCCAACCATCAACGCAACACTGCCAAAAACCACCACTAAACCATATCCCTCAGCACCACATCTACACGTCTTTTAAGTACCTCCAGGGATGGTGACTCAACCACTTCCCTGGGCAGCCTGTTTCAATGTTTGATAAACCTTTTGCTGAAGAAATTTTTCCTAATACCCAATCTAAACCCCCCCTGGCGCAACTTGAGGACATTTCCTCTTGTCCTATTGCTTTCTTACTTGGGAGAAGAGACTGACCCCCACCTCCCTACCAGGGATGGTAAAGAAGGCTTTAAGTAGCCTTTTCTTCATCCTTTGTCAGTATGTTTCTGCCCCCATCTAATAAAGGATGGAGGTTATCCTTAGTCATCACTTTATTGCTAATGTGTTTATAGAAACATCTTTTATTTTCCTTAATATCAGAAGCTGCGTTAAGTTCTAGTTGGGCTTTGGCCCTTCTAACTTTCTCCCTACATAGCCTCACGTCGTCTTTGTAGTCCTCAGGAGTGGCCTGCCCCTTCTTCTAAAGGCCATAAATTCTCATTTGTTTCCCTGAGTTGCAACCACAGCTCTCTGTTCAGCCAGACCAGTCTTTTTCCCCATGGCTTGTTTTTCGGCACATGGGGATGGCCTGCTATTGTGCCTTTAAGACTTCCTTCTTGAAAAATGTCCAGTTGAGGACTGCCTCTCAAGGGACTTTGTCGACCAGGCTCCTGAAAAGACTGAAGTCCGCCCTCCAGAAGTCCAAGGTGGCAGTTCTGCTGACCCCCCCTTCTTGTTTCTCCAAGAATCGAGAACTCTATCTTTTCATGATTGCTGTTGCCAGTAGAAGTCACAATAAGTTTTGGAGATAGTTCTGGAGCAAATGGAAGGAGTGAGTTGTAGTTACACAGGAAATAACAAAAACGACAGAATGGGCAATGTACACTTGGCAGTATGACTGATATTAATGACAGCACCTAATCAGGCCATAACTAGAACCCACCCAAAGTCACTTTCCCATGCTAGGCACTGAAGATGTCTTCCTGCTACTTCTTCTGTAGCAAGTATACAGGGCCAAAGATTAGTATGGGGATATAGGTTTTGGTGTCTTTTGTGTGCTGCTACTTTATATGTCCTCTTCATTACCTGCCTTAGACCTCCTTAGCCACTATTCAGTAAGTAATGACAGATTTATGAGAGTTAACAGACTGTGACTGTAATGTACCCTCAGTAGTGGCAATTAGTTGCTAACATTCTTCATGCTTTATCTGCAGTCAGGATGTTATACTCTTTCCATAACTGCACCTTACTATTACCATTCCTGCCTTTGCCACCCTAAAATAAGACATCTGCAATGGACTTTACACAGACTTAATTATTGATACACCTGGAAAAGATCCAGATTATGCTCTTACAAGAAGGAAGATTCCAGAGACACTTGATTACAAATTCTTGAAAATAGGTAAGTAAAAGGAAATTGAAGAGCATGTGTTCCTAGGTACTGAATATTTATAACAGTATTAGGCTTTACTAGTGCGTTCCCTCTAAAACATATAAGCCTATCATTAATGATTAAAGAAGTAATCCCTGTTTTCATTAAAAAGTCACATTTCCACTCTTCATTTTTCAAAGAAATGTTTGAAAATGTGAATCAAGCATAATAAATGGGAAGTCACTTGCCTGAGTCCACAGAGACTGAAATAATAGCCCTGACATTGACAACATGCCCCAGGCAGCTCAGTACAACATTAACTGCAAGACACACTCTCAAGGAAATACAAAAAGGGGGACTGTGTGTGTGTGTTTGGCAATGCTCTCCCACACACCCAGTGCAACTCACTTGCTAAAGCTTCTGGGGTGTCTCTGTTGCTGTCCCTACCTCTGTGGGATGAAATGCAACAGTTATTGAGAAGAGGAGAGCGATGGTTTCCCTCCACATGTGTTGAGAAAGCCGTTCCAGAGGGCTGTTCTTCTTCATCTGATTGGCAGAGTGGGTTATGGCCTAGAGTTACAAGAACAAATATACACTTTTACCTCCAGAATATGTCAGAGAGCACTATGTGTCTTTGCAGCTCTAAACAGAAAATTTTACCACATCCAAAGACAGAAGATGGTCCAAAAGGCAGAGGAATCTTTGCATGACAAAACTTCTACAGCTGATCAGAAGAATTGAGAAATATGGAAAAGCAACTATGTCATACCATGCCAGGGCTTACTAAGAAGATACCAAGACATTGCTGCAAGGATTACACCATACCGCATGCATAACAATTACATTCTTTTCTATGGTTGTCTAAGGTCCAAGTTCTTGTCTGAGCAGGGATTGCAAGCTTCAGGCTCAGAACCTTTGCTGGAAATCACTAGATGATAAAAAAAATATCTATGACTGGTCTTATGTACATGAATAAGGACACATATTTTTTATTGCTTTAATTATAATTTGTTTAAAATTATAATTTGGTTACATTTTTATGAGGAATGAATTATTACTACCACTGTATTAGAAAAATAGACCTAAGCATTATGCAAGATATACTCTGGAATAAGTGAGTCATCCTTATATT
The DNA here is from genome assembly GCF_000708025.1 of Charadrius vociferus. Taxonomy (NCBI): domain Eukaryota; kingdom Metazoa; phylum Chordata; class Aves; order Charadriiformes; family Charadriidae; genus Charadrius; species Charadrius vociferus. The sequence continues at coordinate 12,916,112 of NW_009650064.1, forward strand.
TCAAAACATTGTAGACCCTAGGATTTAGATGAAACAAAGGCAAGTTTAAGCTTGTATCCTATAGATCAGCAGTGATAGCAAGTACAGAATACTTTAAAAAATAGAATAGTGCAAAATAGATTTTTTTTTCTTTTTTTTTTTTCACCTGAAAAGTCTGAGTCCTATGTGCAGTGATTTCATGAGTGGATTTGGATGGGATAAGTAGTAGCCCAAAGATGATGCCATCTGCAGCCAGAGCAGATGGGCAATGATGTCACAAGAGTAATATCTGCAATGAGTAGAACAGAACAGATTTTGTAGCAAAGAACAATGTGATCTATAGCTTTCATGATGCTGATAACCTAGGACCAGAAGGCAGGTTAGGTGCACATCCAAACTGGACTTCTTAACAAGGAATTCTCTAGCCTGAAGGACATGTGGGTGGGAAAAGGATGACTTTCTGAGTCTAACTTGACCTGGGATTAGAGTCTTAGGTGTACAGTCCTCTCTCTCTCTTTCTCTTCCCTCTTTCTCGACATATAGTTGCTCATGTTTTCCAGTTTCCTGGGGGCTGCTGACTGTTTGGTAAGTAAGGAAGAAGATGTTTAGAAAGGTTCAAATTTAGTTTTTCAGATTCAGAGATAATATGCTCAGTGAAGATCTGAATTATTCTTTTATTTATTGTAGAAAATATTGTATTGTGTTCTTCTCACAGAGTGAATTTAATTCTTTCTGTCATTGACATCCAGCACATAAACTGTTCCTCCTTCTGATGTCCAATTTATTTGTGTACCTGAATTCTACACATAACACATGTTACTGTGAGAATTATACATAAAGTCTCTGATATTTGGATGGTGTCCTCTAATTGGGAGTAAAGTTTATTTATCTCCAACTGGATTGTAATGATAAAAGTGAGTCAAATAAACCATTCTGCAAAAAGCAGTGGTGCAGCTGTGACTAGTACAACAGAGCGGGCATATTTGCATATTTATAGGGGCCTTTTCTTGCTCAAGAAGGTTTGAGATTTCTGGTTGCGTGTACTCAGAACTGTATAAAATCTGCAGCATACTTCATAGGCAAATAAGTTAGACCACAGCAACCGCAAAACCAAACACCTCTCTCTGCCAAAGAAAGATGGAGACCTACCATTAAATGTACAGTGTCCTGATGACGTTGTGCAGAATGCACCAACCACAGTATGACAGGATTACATCTAATGCTTGAGATACAAGAAAAAAGAGATTTGCCAGAAGTAACACAGCTTATTTGGTAAGAAACCTGAATGGTATCGGCCAATTAATACTAATGCTCATTTATGTCACCTGTCATGAGCATACTAATAGGATGTTTGACAGTAACATTTGATGAAATGCCATAGAATAGACTGCAGGAGAAGCTGCAAAAAAGATGTTGGTGAAATGATGGGAATTCCAAGGAGATTGATTGATTGACTGATTGATTAATTGATTGATTGTATATGTAATAAACTGTGCTACTCCAGCTTGTAAAAAAGAGAAAGTTCAGCTGGAGGGAAGGAATCAAATGCAATGGCCTGAGAAGTCTGCAACAAATTCCAGGACCTGAGAGAAGAAAATGGCTGTACACAAGTTGGTCTCAGCTAAGTGAATAGGTACATTTTTCTGTAAGTTCAGTTGTAAGGAATAATTGGTATTTTAATACTTTATTTATTTTCATCTGACAGAAGATGTCAAAAAGTTAGTTTTATATGCTATGCTTAGAAGCAATATGTTATTCAGTCTGGTTTTATGATATGTAGGGGTGGTATTTTAATTTTGTTTTTAATTTGCTTTTAATATCACTGGAGCTCCCAGGATTCACATATTTCTCCCTAGAAAAGCAAAATAGGCTTTTTCTGTCTTTTAGTATTTGGTTACCCTTATCTCTATGCTAAATCAGATCAAAAGACAACAGTTGTTTTAACAGCTTTAATGTGATTTATAGTCATTGGAGCATATGGTTTTCTTCTGGATGAACCTTCTTCCTTACTCAGCCATTTCCCTCATTACCCTGTAACAGCTTTTCCCAATCTTCTGAAATCAAGGTCTGCTTCATGATAAAAAGGCCTGTGTGCTTTAAAATCCAACTCAAATTCTTAAGTATAGATCTAAAATGCAGTCTAAATTGCATTTTAAGAGAAATTGTACTTTTACCAAGCCATAGGCTCTTTAGCTCTTGCTTACCCCCCAGTAAGTTTTGAATTCCGCATTAGGTTTCTTGGTCTTAGCTCCCTGAATGCAAAGAAGGAGAAGGGATGGTACCTTCATTATAAACCTTCACTTCATTCTGAGAGTCCCCATAAATCAATAATATGATAATACTTAAATTACATAGTTTGTGAATAATTGTTTTCCTTCTGTAATTTCTTAATAAATATGCAACAAAAAGTCATGACAAGTTCTCTGCATTAAATAAATTTATCAGAAGAGAGTTGCAGAAGGAAAGTTGGTGCCTTTATAAAAGTAACACCTAATTAATACCAGAAAAATCAAAAATGTACGATTTTGCGGCTAACCTACAGCTTTATTTGAATTGTGTCATGCATGCAACAGGAAGAAGCTCATGCTGAATAAGCAAGAACACAGGAAATACCAGAAGTTGGGACCATCCCTTAAGACACTCTCAGCGAGCAATGGAAAGAATTCTTATTCATGAGGGCAGGTGAAATTGAGCACATGGTAAGAGTGACCACAGTGACACATTGAGATGTTTCTTTCTGTGCTGCATTCAAATGCCTCATGAATTTGATTCCAGCATATTGGCACAGAGTGGGACAAAAAAGCTCTTTCATAAGTGTTGGTCTGGGGTTTTTTTATTAGCATCACAAAGCTTCTGTCTTAGAGTGCAATATGTCATGCACTTCAGAAGACAACCAAAACAACTCCATGAAACAAAACTTCAGTAAATATCTCATTTATCATTTTGAAATGTGACAATAAATTTTTAGCAAGGGTATTCAAGTGGTTTCTCTGTTTCCTGGTGGTGGCGGTCTTAAATATTAACGGCTATGCTGCACTTTGTGATTGATATTTAACAGCACAGGGCATTTTCTTGGAACCATAAGTTAGTCACTTGTGCTTTTAGTTATCATGAGTCATATTTCCACTACAATTCAACGGTAAGTTATTTCTTTGAGGAATGTGAATGTTATTCAAGCTTTTGCTTTTCTACGCTGTCTCAGGTACCCTGATGGCATCTGTTATATTTTCATTTTATTCAAGTATAGGCAAACTAGTATCTTAATAGGGAATAATTTCAGGGTCTAGCTGGAAAATCCCATGAAACTTGTTGCTGTTGCTTTTCCTGTCCTCTCCATGCACTAGAACTTTTGAGGGAACAGTTATAATGTCCCAAATATGCTGATTTAGTCTGAGCTCAGACAGCTATCTTGTCACGTACATATTCTACAACTGCCAACCAGACAGGAAAAAAATGGTTCTTAATTTGCTAGAAAATAATCTTGTAGTAAATCAGCTTTAGATTTGGGTTATTAGGAAGTCGGCATAGTAATTTATCGTCTTTTTGCAGTTAACTGCTGTTTACTGTACTATGAAATTTGGACCTTGATCTGCTTTCAACTACAGAATCACTCAAACTTTGCCGGATGTTGTTGACCCCTTGCTAAATTTGAGGGTGAATTGAAATAAATACGTGGATGCCCTGTACAGCACAAGGCAGTGATATTTTTATCTAGGGGTATTATTTTCTAACTAGTGTGACAGGTATTTAGTATTCACAAGGGTATTTTTCCTGGCATGGAAAGTCATGAAAAAATTGACAAGGGTGAATTTAGGCCTTCACTTAGATATTACTTTTTGTTAACTTGACTACAGAAGACCAGTAAGGTGAAATGCCTGTTGCAGAGTTCATATGCTCTTACCAAAGCACAAGTCATGGGACTGGAAAATTGTATCAAAGTGAACATTCATGGGCAAACTTGAATGTACGGAAATCTTAAGTTGGCAAACTCTGGTTTCAGCTGTTCTTGATGAATGATGAGTCTTCAACAGCTGAACTGCAAAACTGTACGTCAAGTCCTTGAGGAGATTCGTCTATCACTTCAGTGATTAAATTCAGTTTTCATTATTCACATATCTACTGAAATCATACACTTTTTGTCTTCTTTCCATGCAATAGCTAAATGCCTTCATGTTATAAACATGGGTTGTATAAGAAGACTCTTTTTAACTCCAAAGTGTTTTCCACTTGTGCATGAGCCAAGCAGATCTGGCCCACGTTGGCCACAGCATATTGTACCATTGTGTATTACATAAAGTCCATACTGCAAGAAAACACAGGAATTTTTTGATAATCCACAATATTTAGACTCTTTCTCCAGATGAAACTGGTCTGTGCCTTCACAGATCAGTAGTTAAAGTTCAAAATACTGTATTTGTTTTGGCTTGAATTACCCATGCTGCCTTCCACACTCTGATGTACCTTCTGTATGTTTGATACCCTTTCCCTTGCTTTTTCTGCTACCTGAAGAGTTGGTTCAAAGCTTCTCACCAGACTAGCCAGCATGGAGGTGTCCTGCCTCACAGATGCAGTAGAGGCAGGAGTGGGCTGCCTGCTAAAGGAAGAGGAGGTTTTTCTCCCATCTTCTCTCCATCACTACGCTTCCCAGAGCTATAGGGCTTATATTTAACCTCATCTACAAACATGTCCTTGGTCAGATCTCCCTTGGAACTACCAAGTCTTTGTCATCAGAGAACTCAAGTTGGAAAACATACCTCCCCATGGACCCCTACCAACCAGTCAGCTATCCTCTACCTGGGATGATCTTACTTTTGCTTTTCAGTATGTGATTTTTAATGTCCTGTCAAAAAGATTTTAAAGCCATTTTTGCTTCCTACAAAAGGCATCTTCTAAATTATGATTTCCTCCCAAAAAACTTCACTTTTGCCATTGCAAGTTTCACAGCAAAGCTCCTATTCAGCAAGAGCTTCTGTGTGCCCTATTTCCAGACTCCAAGCATCAAATCCCACCTTGCATCTTTCCTTTACAAGAGCCAGGACTCCAACCCTTTTCTCCTGCATTGCACGCTTTCCCTGGCTGCCTCTTCCCTCTTGCTTTGCACATCCCACCCAATTGTTTGGTGTCTCCAGGAGTGGTTGGAAATGAGGAAAAGCTGGCAGCAGCGAACCTGCCTCCTCTTGGTGCCACCTGTGGTGTGCACTGATTGTGCTCCTCGTATTTGCTGCATTCCCCAGGGACGTTGTGGAGCCTTTAGTGTGCTTTAATAACACACCTGGTCTTCAGTGTTCAGAAATGAGCACTGTGAGACATCTGCAAGGGATTTTAGGACTGAATTGCTCTTAAAAACATCTAATGGATAATTTGCTAGATACGATAAAACACTGTGACCCCAAAGTAAAAGAAAAATCACCCTTTGGAATATAGTTGTTCTTTTGGGTTGGTTTTTTTTTTTAATATTATGAAGGTAAGCTCTGACTGGTTTCCATGGCGACCATCTACTGTACATCAGTATTTGCTGTGACCAGCATTTTAAATGGCCTAGGGTGAGTCCTCAATACGCAGATTCTCACCTGTGACATATCTGTGTCACATTATAGAAGCTGTTTCAGCTACTGACTGTGACACTGAGATTTGCTGTTATAAAATATTGAATAAATTAAATTCCAAACAAATATTATATTTGGAGTGCAGTGCAGTCAGCTGAACACCAAAATCAGAATATGCCACAGTAAAAAATGCTTGTTCCCATCTGCCTTTCTTTTCAGCATAGGTAATATACAGTTTTCTAATGATACAGCTTCTAACAACTAAAAAGTGTGCTCAGAGAAAGGTGTTGTAATACAGTTTTCTTACTGAGTTAAGTATGTATACTTTCTTGTGTGTTAATTGCAACACAGTCTGATCATAATTGTTGAATCAATCTCTAGTGATCTTTTCCCATGAAGTTCTGTCAAGAATAACATCTTCTAAAGACTGATATCAATATCTAGATATTACATATTTTGTCATCACACACCTCTTCCCTTCATGAGGCACTGATTGCTTTATTTCTTAGAGTCCAAATTATTAGAACCCTTGAACTTTATTAATTTTTTTTTTTTTTCTGTTGGTAAATGTTTTGAAATGAAAAAGCCAAGTCAGGGGGGAGTTCTTAAAGTTTTCTACTCCCATGGTGAAGGATGCAGTCCAGCATGTTAAATAGTCAACAGGCTACCCTCTCTTCAGCTAAACACTGGCTGAACACCAAATCAGTCCTGGTACAATCCTCTGGAGCAGTGAGATGAATTCAAGTTGGCATTTTTGCACATGTTCACAATTGTGCCTCTCCGCAACTAGAGAAAGTAGCTCTTTTTCCCCCAGCCTTACTATCTGTCCAGTTTTGAGGAGGTCTCTAGTGTACCTCTGGTATTTTACTGTGCTCACGGAAGCATAAAGAAGCATCTTCTCAATTCTCAGTGCTGATTCTAAGTATCTGATCATTATGAGTCCACTGAAGCTTCATTACAACAGGACCAAGTATAATAAATTTGCTCAGTATTCATAGAGAAGTCTGAGGGAAACGCTGGGGAGTTATTTGGTATTGGGTGAGCATTAATAAGAAAATGATTTAGATGAAATTTTGCACAGTAATGAACTGTATATTAGGCAAATCAGATGTTAATGTTAACATCATGCTTTTTTAATATTAATGTCTGCAATAACCCGCTTCATTTCTTTTTCAGCCGTGAAGGTATTTCCCATCATGAAAACATCACATTTATATCACTTTGACCTTTCTATGTCAATTAGTTTATCCTCTTTTTCTCTTATTAAGTTGTATGTAATGCTTCCAGTTTGTCAGAAAACAGGGGTCAATGTCATCTTAAATGACTTGCAAAAGCTTTTATTGGTGATTGTTGGAACATATAGGGCATTCTTAGAAGATGCTCATCTTCAGCCTTTAATATCCCAATACTATTAAGTTCCCTGTGCACTTAGTCACAAGATGAATAAAGGAATACCTTTATATAGTTCCCTATTTTCTATTGCACAATTAATTCCTTGCTCCTAAAGTGTATTTGTGATGTGCAACACCCAACTCATTTTGTACACAACAGAACTGGTAAGAATATGTTGAACCTGTCCAGTGGGCAAATGATAAAATTGGTAATTACATTAATGACACTTCACTGTTCGTAACTCCAAATGCTTAAAATCAGAGGTCTCCACAAATGAGTAAAATGGGATAACAGATGAGTAGAGATTTAAAGCATGATGGATGTCATGTTTTCGCTGTCAGATACGCTTACAGAATTCACACAGAATTCATAGAATGGTTAGGGTTGGAAGGGACCTCTGGAGATCATCTAGTCCAACCCCCCTGCCAGAGCAGGGTCACCTACAGCACGTTGCACAGGACAGCGTCCAGGCAGGGTTTTGAATGTCTCCAGAGTGGGAGACTCCACCACCTCTCTGGGCAGCCTGTTCCAGTGCTCCACTACCCTCAAAGTAAAGAAGTTCCTTCTCATGTTAAGATGGAACTTCCTATGTTCAAGTTTATGCCCATTACCCCTCGTCCTATCACTGGGCGCCACTGAAAAAAGACTGCTCCCATCCCCCTGGCATCCTCCCATTAAGTATTTGTATGTATTAATAAGATCCCCCCTCAATCTTCTTTTCTCTAAAAAGAAGATTCTTTTCTTCTTTTCACTGGCTTACTGCCAGTGCTGATTCCTGAGGGCCCCAAGCAGAGGCTAAAACATGAGTGCCTTGTTCCCTCTACCCACACACTGCTTAACTTGAACTTCTACCCAGTGTCACGGCTGCAGAAAGCTGCAGAGGCTGTGTTACTTCTCATCCTCTGTCTGGCTAGTACATTACAGTATTTGGAGGAAAAGGGAACAAAAGAAAGTTAGTTATCTGGCCAAGGGAAAGCACGTGTGAAAGGTTGGATTGCTGACACCACCTTCTACCGCTAAATGCATACAGCAAAAAAAAATTCATGAATAAGAAACCCCATCTTCCTGAGAAAGAGTTAACATAGCTAAACTCATTGAGAGGAAATAAGTTGAAGTTTTGTTAAAAATCGTTGGGATCACTTGAGGGCTACAAGCTGTCAGATGTAATGACTGTGAGTGAATGTGTTTGCCCAGAGCCTGTAAACCCTCGGTAGAAGATTTTGGTCTTATTTACCATACGGTTCCAGGCAGTTGCAATTCATCCAGGCCAGCGTTTTTGACAGGCAGCCAGATACCTTCAAACTTCCACTCTGAGAGGCTTCAGAGCTGAATGCTAAGCAGTGAGCATCATCACTCCGCAGTGCATTTGACACCGACAACCTCAGTGAAACCATGCAGCTTTGAATAAGAATAAAGCAGTAGACAGGGATGTGGAGAACAGCTCAGTTAATTGCTTTGATCAAGAAGAATCTATTTATTTACAGGGACAGCTGCAAACTCTGACACAGTATTGGAGGTAGGAAACTGCCTTTATTTTATTATGTGCACACCGACAGTGTGTGACCCCAGCAGGGTGGCAGGTATCTGTGACTGAAGTTTTTGTAGCAGCCAGAGCTAAGTGGGACCCAGACTTGTTTGCTAAGATGGATTTATCAACCTCCACAAGTAGTTGTGGGTCTTCTCAAATATGCTGGTGAGTAAATGTCCACAGACTATCCTGTTACCATTTACTTAATTGATTGTGTCTGGGAACAGAGTTCACAGCTACTGAAAGTGATCTTTTTTGGTGTTACTTCTCTATCCCATGTGTAGTTGTGCCAAAATTGACACATCAGAGACAAGTCTGCCATTCCTCGGTCCAAAGCCTTAGTTAAAAATCTAGTGAATTTTAAACTTTTTGTTATGGCCTTTTATGTTTCTACAACTAAATGATGCTACTTAGATACCTGTCAGAAAACTTGCATGTTCTGCTCAGAAAATAGATATTAAAAAATGCTAAGAAACTGACAGCCACTTGTAGAAAATGCAATAACTTTGCTCACTCATACCCACCTCAAGCTAAAAAAGAAAGGCAAAATTCTCAGCAATGAAAGAGACACATGTCTCACTGGAAGTCTTTCAACCTTGTACATGTTTCTCAGAAAACTTTTTTATAACATTTATCTAAATAAGCCACTAGAGAATTAAAAAAAAAAACCAACCACCAACAACAAACTAGTGGGTAAACAGTTTTTAGCTGTCAGAGGGGATTCATGGGAATTCATGTTATTCATGGGTTAATGGGTAAAACGGATGCGTGTGTGTGTAAGTATAATACACACATGTATATACATGCATACATATATAACATTTAGGCATAAATCAGCAGCTTTTAGGGGAAGCAGGATTTTTAATATCTCTGTTATTAATTACATGACACAACACATAGACAGTTGAAGACATCTCAGCTAATAAAGGGCTCCCCGTTGAGTTCACCGAACTTTAGATCAGGACCCACAGGACTGTACTGCTGCCTTTCTCCCTAATTGTTTTGGGAGCAATGACTCAGGCAGGACGTTTGTCCAATGCATTTCAATAAGAAACAGATAACAAATATTATGCAGAGCTAAACAGAGGCAATCACTATTTTAGTAGTGTTATCAAGACAGAATGTAAGGTTGTTAATGCATCCGACTAGGTTTTATCATGTCTGATGGTAATAATTTACTTTCAATAGACTTAATGGCCCGAGGTATTTTATGCTATTATCACGTCAGTGCTGTATTAGGAGAAAACGCTAGTTTGAGTGCTAGCAGCAGTTTAGTTAGAAGAGTTTCTTTGAAGACCTTTATGTTGTATGCTGTAGAAAATGATATAACTTTGTTATTTATAAGGGCATAAGAAAAGAGAACTTCAGTACTGTATTAACAGCCATTGTCCTAATTCATGGTCTCTAACATAATAACACTGAATATTAGAGTGAGTGGGAGAAGATTAGCTTTGAAATGGGGAAGAATAAGAATTTATTTTAGATGAAGAAGGATGTCTGTAGAAGGACCAAAGGCAAATCCTCTAGAACTTGCTGACATCTTTTACAAAGCACAAGTTTGAATATTTTTATTTTAATTTTTAAAAAAAATCGACTCTTGTGTTTATTACTTTAGTATTTCAGTCAGAGAAATCGGGTTAACTACAGGATATGCAGCATGATTAAGGTTAAAGATACAGAGTTTTCTTTATAAGCCGTACCCAGTTGTGCACACCCACATGATGTCAATACCGAAACATTTTTGCATGTGCTAAAGCGGTGTGAGCTGCTGGCTGCCTTGCAGGGAACCGTTGCATCTTTTACAAGCCTGACTGTCTGCATTACTGTCCAGGGGTTTCCACGGGGGATGTTGTCAGTGTGGGCTTCCTAATAGACAGGACTGGATGAAGGGCCAGATGTGGCCTTCCCAATAATTAGGAGAACAGCAAAACAGCACAAAGCAGCATTTCCCACCATGTGACTAGAGTATGTGCCACACAGGATAATGCTAATAGGGAGCTACTGTCTCCATGGCTCTTCTGATAAATTTGTTTCTGCTCACAGACATAGCTTCTCCTTATGCTACATTTACTTCCCTTGGGTCACTGTGGGATCTATCATGCAGGTCCGTATCAGGCATCTGGTGTCTGATTAAAATGATTATTTCAATTTCTAAGACCACTGCTAGACATTTTCTGCCAGTGTTGAGTACTTATAAGAAGGATCCCAAGAGCTTAATCATCTCACATACATTTTACACTATTGATTTTTATATAGAAGTAAAATCAACAGGAGTTTATTTAAGTATACAGTTTTTATTAGTTTCTAATGGCAACTTTTAAAATTTAAATGGAGAATTTTCCATATTTAAACAAGAAATCTATCAGCTCTTAAGCTTCTGCTCGCTACTCTAGGAGAGGTGGTATGGAAGGGCTTAATATTGCCTCATTTTGGTTTCATATCATCCAATAACCCTTCTAATCTGTGAGGTTTCATGGCATCACCTTTCTATAAATGGGAATCTATTGGGACAGGACTCAGGTGCTCTATCTCCTTCAATTATATCATTTGATACAGTATGTTTGCGCACTGCCTGCAACAGCTGAGGTATCTGCATGGCCCAACCTTCCCCCAGAGAGGATTGATGACCTGAGGATGGTGCCTCCAGGCTGAGGATGGGCCAGACATGTAGGAACAAAGCTACAAGTCGGCTCGCAGGTGCTGACCAGAGCAGTGGGGGCTGCAACACCAGCTGAGGAGGCCCATTGTGGAACCTTCTTAAAAACCTTGACATCAAAAACCTCCCATTGTATATGCACAGAGACAAACCTCCAAATTAGCTAGCTAAAGAAATATAACCTGCAATCCTCATCCCCCTGCGTAAGGGTAGTAGGCATTTCCCACAGTGACCTGCTGGGCTATGCTAGCACTTTCTGTGTAATAGTATTCTCTGTATGCACACACTACATTTTTATACATATGCCTTATTTTTTTAGTCTATATAAAAATATTCAAAATATCCTCATCTACCTTTCAATCTGATTTTTATGATTTTCAGTTCAACCTGTAGCACGATGTATTTTAAATGTAAATTATTTTGAAACAATAAGACATTTAAAGTGAATGAGGAAAAATATACTTTAATTATTTTTGTGTGCATGTTAAACCTCCTACAGTTGCATTTAGCTCGGAGAAAATAAGCTATCTGCTTCCAACATGAAGTAATTTACCCTACTAGAGTGATCGAGTTATTCCCAAAGGTAAGCTACCACTCTGGAAAAAGAAAACAGCATCAGACATTTAAAGCTTCAATGGTTAAAACGTTTGCTTCATAAATATTAAAGCCAAGCCAAAGCTTCTAACTCTCCCAATGCTGTAAAGGATGGTGTTCAATCACAGTGGAGCGGGGAGGGTGTCAGTGAAGATGCTGGAAAGGATCGATACAGTTCCCTAGCAACAGGGCTACGTGCCAGGGGTTCCTGCATCCGCAGGGACCCTCCTGACCCACTAAATCAAGGCAGCAGTTTTGCCTCTGCTGCCATTGTGCTAACTTGGAGTGAACATTTCCACCGCTCTTATTTCTCAGATCTACCCAGAGATAAGAGAAACAAGTAGTAGCAGAGTCGGAAGAAGCTAATTATATTGCATCTTTAAAAAGATGGGCGTATTGCACATCAGAATAATCTTTTAAAGAAAGGTAGCTTCATGAAGAGAAAGAAACTTCAAATGCGCTGATGCATTTATTGCTTTCTAATATCAAGTGATGGACCTAATGTTTTATTATAGAGTAATTGCAGTCTGTAGCCATGGAGTATAGCTTCTGAGCAGAGGTTATATTAACTGTGCTCACAGGGCTGCATAATTATCATCGTCCGATAGAAAATGCAGACAGTGAAAAGCATACACGGCTTCTTTGTTTTGCCATTCTTTTAACCTTGTTGAACTTTATAATTTAATTGTGGGTGGTAGCTTAAAAATCATTTTGTTTTCTATTTCGAAACAGCATTTTTGGGATTCTTCCATTCTACATGAGAAAGCACTGACTCAGTATGCACGGAGTTTTTTTCCTCCCTGTATTTTCAGAGCCAATATGGGGTCCAAATAAACTATCTGGTTTGGTTTCAAATTTGGTTACCTACCCAAAAAAAGGCAATGAGAGGAGAAGCATACACCTAAAAGTCAACTAAGATTAAACCCAGAGGTTTCCTGAGACCATTATTTTAATCAGAAAGTTGTAGAATGAAATGGAAAACATGTTTTGTATCAGGATAAGGAGCATATTTTACTACTGTTATCATAGAAGTATGTGTTAATCTTGATGCCTCTGACAGATTTAATGCAATTGCATTATTTTTCTGCAAATATAGTATCATGAGTATATTGCCTGTATATTTTCACTCTCTCTTGTTCTCTCTGTCTTCTCTTTAAAGAAAAAACTAAAATCTTCCAGTGTTGTGTTGGATAATTGAACGGTCTGTCTGACCTCTGCATGAAATGGGCAGGGCTCACCAGTGACAGAAATACTCGACAGCGAAAAGAGCCAATTTCAGTAGCAAGACTCCTTGCTAATAAACTTAATTTTCAAAATACCATGGGCAGTTTGTAAGTTGAGACTCATTCTTGTCTTGACCTTAGATTTCTCTTTATTACAAAGTACGCTGAAAATGCAAGAAGACACTGGAATCATTAATTGATTCCTTTGAGTGGTTATGAAGATCATCTTACAGAAACTGGTTAGAGCTGCCTTCACAGGATAGTTGTACATAAAAACATTCATATAGCTTAGAAGTTCTTCAAAATCTGGGGAAAAACGCACTGTCTGCTGTAGATACACCAAGAATTCTGTCTACTCAAAGTAGATAGTTAATATTTACACCGGTCTCGTTTCTCCTACATTGAAGTAACTTCAATACAGTATATTAAAAGTAAAAAGGCTGAAGGTTGTAGAGGCATTGTTGATGTTTTTTTCTTGGTTATCCCCATGTTAATTGAATTGTACAGGTGTAACTGTGAGTCGAATTGAGTTCTCAGGCACAGAGGAAGACAAATTTTTCATCTTCTGAAGCCTACAACCATAGGCCATTAATTTCAGAAGGAAGTCTCTGGCCAGCACACCTGTCAAGAGGCTAAACCAGGGTAACAGCAGTTGAAATAAAGATTCTTTTTTTTTTTTAATTAATATTATAGTAGCTTGGGCTAGTTGCACTCCCCCAACTTTATTTTTTTTTTTTAAACTAATAGTCAATAGGCAAACTAATTCGTTACAATGCAATCTGAGTAGTTTAGAGTATATACACTTCACATTTACCATTTCATTGTGTTAGCAGGCAACCCCTCCTATTCTGAGAGAGCTGACGGCCAAAGCAGTATCTCTTGTTAAGCTAACCGTGCTGCACTGCAGGACAAGGCAGGGTTACATTACTGTGAATCCCTGGGCAAGCATTATCCTACAGCAGTTCCTCTCCGTTACCCAAGAAATGAGGTTTTATGTTTTGGATCTTGGCTATGGGAAGATTTTTGACACAGGACTTGTATGGTCATAAAAGCTGACTGGTATAAAGAAGTCCCATAATGCTCTGACTTGTCTCTAGCCTGTGCAATGACTTCTACAATGAGTCCTAAAAAAATCCTAAATGACACTAGGATTTTCCTTGGCCTGAGGAAAATTTTAGCTTTAGCCAACTCTATACCTTAGCAAAAAGTCATTCTAGAAGCAATGGATTTTATTAGAGCTCACTTGTTCCTCACCAATATAATCACTCTAAAGAAGTTCTGCCCACTAATATAGATGAAAGCAGCCTTGGCATTGTTATAATCTATGGTGAGGGGAAAATAGCTGTCCTTCCACCTTCTACTAGACTGGAGAAACAGTGAGAAATTAAAATTACTTTTTCCTCCATGGCGATCTTGTTCCAGGTATACTTAGCTGCACACCTGTACCAGACCCTGGATGTGGGCTCCTTATCAAAGTCAATGCTCAACCCACAGCCAGCAGCTATGACCCAAAAATGGAAAGGAAGGCCATTTCTTATATAACTTTATCTAACAAAATAAGTATTCTGGGATAGGGAAAGGCTTTTTTTTTTTGACAGTCAAACATCTTGACAGATCCACTGTGAAAGATGAAAAAACCTCCCATGCCTCCAAAAAGCTACAAGAGTAATTGAACAATTTGGGCTCACTGAGGTGTGGAGGGCACAGCTAGGGAGTGCTGGCACAATTCTTCAGGGCTTGACAGCTCCTCGGGAAGAGTCTATTTTTCAGTAAGCTGCTCATTAATCAGGATTCTCTTTAACACTTGGGATAGCCCCAGGACCTCAATCGATTATCTTTTCTCAGTAGAAAGCTAGACAGTCTAGCAAAATACAACCCTGGTGCACACAAAAGGCTACCCCCCAGCACTGCGTTGTGTTTTATGGGGTGTGAGGCACTTCCTGGGTGCTATATGCAGTTAAACTAAATGTTTGTTTGAGGGTAGCGAACAGTCAATAGCCAATAAAACATTAGGGACTGCCTATTTAGACAAAATAATATCTAAAAAATGTCCCATAAAAGTAATTCAGTTCCAATGAGCCAACAGGAAGAGGGAGATGAGGCACCTTCCTAAGGCAGCTCAGTGCCCTCTCAAGGTCGTCATAAGATGCCTACATCCCATCAGCATCCAATGGCTGCTAATGGGGACTGGGCAGCAGGTTCTCCTGTCAAACAACATCTCCTGGGTGCCCCCCGGGAGTGGGTGGTCACAGCCCTGCACCCCTGCAGCACCCCCAGCTCTTTCTGCTAGCTGAGCAGCCCAGGCCCTGGGCAACCCTGAACTGTCCACCTTTTTTACCCTTCCTTTAGGCTACTGTGCTGAAAAGAATGGAAGATTTTAATCATAGAATCATAGAATACCAGGCTGGAAGGGACCTCAGACATCATCTGGTCCAACCTTTCTTGGCAAAGCGTGGTCTAGACAAGATGGCCCAGCACCCTGTCCAGTTGAATCTTAAGAGTGTCCAATGTTGGGGAATCCACCACTTCCCTGGGGAGATTATTCCAATAGCTGATTGTTCTCATTGTGAAGATTTTTATAGTCTTCCTGATTTGTTTTTCTGTCGAAAATAGTTGTGCTTATTGCTGTTGATATAGCTGTGGCAAGACAGCTTAGTCTCCCGGATCATCTGTGCCAATTTTGTGACAGGAATCCTCTTCCTTACAGTCACTTTAGCTAAAACGTTTCTTCCCTATCATACAGCTTGAACAAAGCTTTTCATTGTTCAGAGGCCTCCTGAAAGGATTGCATCATCACTCCCCATCTCATATAACATCTCACCACTTAGTTTAATAAAATTCTTTTTAACTGCCTGGGCAGGTAAACTATTGAAAGGTTTCAACGCAATGTGACCACAGATAAAGTTACACCTCCAAACCAGTTACGCTTAATTTGACTTGATATTTTCTAATTTACTGCAGTGATATGAAACTCTTTTTTATTTCTACTAGTGATCTTTCACTGAAAGATTTTGTATGTCACAAATATTTACTGCTTTTGTTTAGAGATTGGATGTAAAGAGCTGCTTTCCCTCTTTGCAGCTTTAATTATCCGTGAAATGCTAGCTTAGATTAAATTTCTCAGTCTTAAACTGGGTAGTGTTACTTTTGCTGCCTTACTTTTTTTTTTTTTTTCTTTTTTTTCCCCATGGTGGCTGGGTGAGAGAAATAAAGCTTGTTCTTTCCATTGGCAAGTGACTATCAATATGAAAGATATTAATAGTCTAAATGGTTTTGGTAACTGTATTGGTGTTAATAAAAACCCACGCTCCTGAGAAACCTAGCTCGTTGCTTTAGCAATTATGGTCGGAATAATGGAAATTTAAAGTATTTTCTGTGATTCAGAATGTATTTGGTTTTGTTAGTTAAGTAACACAGCCCCATGATATGATACTGTGTTACATTGGGGTGGAACATGTTTAGATAAATTATGAGAGTGATTTGACTCTGCGGCATGCTGTATATTTCGTCAAGATCTTTGTTGGATTTTGCTGATTTGCCACCAAAGGCTATTATAAGATACTGTAAAGTCACTATGTCCATAAAGATGTTGTAAATGTGGAATTGAGGTAATTCCACATGTATTGCAGATCAACTCAGTGGAATAAGTTGTCTCAAACACATCATTGAGTACATATAAGCAAACAAATAAATGGAAATTTTGGGGCTATAAAATAGGCTGTTGGAGTGAAATGATTCACAGGTTTATCCAAGACAACACCTTTAGAAGAAGTTGGTAATTTTGTTTTACAAGGCCAGGGGCCTTTCACTATGCACAGAATAACAATCTGCTGGTAACGATTTGCTTTGGAAGGGTGTTTTTTGGTTCTAATAATAATGATAACTTTACTTTCTAAGTTTCTGTTGAAATAAATGCATGCTTTCTATACCAGCTGTTTGCATAGCACATTGATTTATTATTATCATCTGGATTATGTATAGATAGTTGTAAAACAGCAACTGTTTTCAGAGGTACCACAAAGAACAATGTAAAGACTAAAAAATGTTACCAATCAACATGGTATTAAGAGTCTTCCAGTGCAAACCCCTACGTATGACCTGAGTTTACAATGCATGAGATCAAAAAAAAGATTAATACCCTGTTGATTTGCTGTAATTCTACAATTCTCTAGAAGAAGCAGTGTTGATAAGAAATAAAAAGTGTTAAAGGACACTGCTTATTTCATATGGGATCCAGTATTACCTTTTAAGAAGTAAAGTATTTGGCATTTCAAATGAAGAAGTGTAAACCAAAATACAGATTTGGTCAGGTTAAAAAAATCTTCCCATTTCATTATCTATCAGAATTATTTCACAACATTGCTCTAGAAGTGATAATTCAGACCTTTTGGCCCTGGTCACTAGTCAATAAATTAGGTATTATTTCAATTACAGTAACATCTAGAGGCATTAACTGAGCTGAGGTAATTCTAGATATTGCAGATACTTGTTTTAAGATATATGTCCCAGCATTCTCAAAGACCTGGACTAAGATCTTAAACAGCCTAGTTACTCTTTGCCTCAGTACTCCTTGTTGCAGGGTTACATCACAGCCTAAGAAATACAAAGGAAAGGGTTATTATTTTTATTTTTATCTCTATTTTGCAGAGCACTGCCCAGGTTTGCCAAAGCCTTGAGGAAGACTGTGGCAGACCCGAACTTTTTGATCAAGCAGAATAATTTCCATAACGTTCTTTATGGTTTTTGACTGAAATAACCATTGCTTGCCTGTAAAAAAGCAAGTGGAGGCAAAAGTGAAAAGTAATCTTAGCAAAATGTTTTTTCTGACTATGTTAATGTGCAAATTTGTTTTCACATGTGATTTACAAGTGATGGAAGCCAATCACCTGGACTTTTCCACCAATTTAATCTACCAAGTGAGACAAAAAGGGCAAGTCAGCATGCATAACACTGAACCTTGACTTTCCTTGTGTCTATTTTTAAGTGACCTAAATCACAGTAACTATCAAATCTGTTCTCATGGAATAGTTCCGTAAGATTTTAGCAAAATTCTCACCTAGATTCTTTCAGTAGGATAAATCAACACACATTTCATGCTTTGGTATACCATAAAATGCAAATTCCCTGGAAACTTACAGTAGCAGTCAAATGTTTTATCGTTTACACCACTCTCAGACCAAAAAGACACCTGCTCCTGCACATGTACTCTTGTGATGATAAAGGCAGGAAAAAACCAAGAACCAATAGAAATGTGGTTTTCCTATCATGGGTCTGCCAACTATTTAAATTTCACATCTTTTCCTTGTACAGGATACAATAAGAACACATAAACTTAAGCATGGATTTCTATCCTGACTAAAGGTGTTAACCAAAAGGGAGACACTATCAGTAAATGTCACAAAATGTTTTACTTAGAAGCGATTACCCAGGAACAAGCAATTAAATGCTATTTAGAACTGGTTGAATACTCATCAGTTTTGTCTTCCTCATACTGAAGCTCATAGCTATTTCCGTCCTAGGTTTTCAGAGAAATGACTGCAGAAATAGGGATAACTGGATACTTTTATGCCTTGTTTTAAAAGTGCTACTAGGATTAATTGCCATGAGTGCAATGCCATCTGTCAATGTCCCACAACAACATATCACGAAAGCATCCAATTAGCAAATTCAGGATGCAGTTTAATTAATCAAATGTAAAGCTTCAGATTTAAGACCCCTTATTTCTCTATTCAATAACCCCTTATTTCATGTAATATGGTGTCATCTCAGCCCTCTTTGTTCTGCCCTTTGCATTACCCCACCTTCAGTTTGCATCTCAAAGTTGCAATTAGAAAACAATATTTTTCCACATTTTTATGCTCTTTGCCTGTCATATATAACAAGAGCTAATTTAGAACTATGGTGAGCAGTTTTTTTATTCAAAGTGGGACCTAACCAAAAAGATTAATTATATTTTTGACCTTTGCATTTGAAAGATCAAAACATTGCTGGCTATTGCTGCCTAGGCTTTATTCATTTACAGGTTAAAGCAGCAACAAATTGCATTAAGCACAACATCAACCTTCATTAGTTATCTTTATTCCTTTAAAGAAACAGTCTGGGAGGCTCTGTGCGTTTGCCTATGTATATTCATGATTCAGTGAAAGTCCATAATGTTGTGTTGGAAGAGAATATTGAGGAAATTGTTTTTTAACCTTGGAGTATTTATTATTTTGCAGTAGGAGAAGGGTTTTTTTATTTGATAAATAATTTCACTGGTAAAAAAATTTTACTCCTATAAAACTGACATGATGTGACAGAATATTTCCAAAGCACGTATTATTCCTGGTGGTGATGGCAGAAACTTTAAACATGTTCAACTATTTGATCTTGTAAAAATGAATTTATAGCTTCTCCTTTTGTTCAAATGGTCAGTAGTAGATACTAATTCTATCTCATCATTTCATACTACTCCTGTTAAAGTGATCACAGTGGAAAATATCTCTATGTGAGGATGCTGAACAAGTACAGAAATAGCATTTTTATGTCAAAAATATCTGTTTTGAATGGACTGGTGATGGTTCATTGTGAGGTAATAAATGGTAATTACAGTACTGAAGAAGACTTCTGGCCCCCGAAGCAGAAAAAATGTGTATTTTCAAACATTATGGGGATAGCCTTTAATATTGATTGCTGGTTACATTGATTACTGGTATGCTTTTTCATCATTTGTTTAAAGATAAGTCCAGAAATATGTTGCAAATAAATACCGATCAAGAAATATAGTGATTAAAATGTCCTCTTGGTACTTGCAGCCATCATTCATCACTCAGCATCTATGAGTCCTAAACATTATGTAGTTGTATTAGCACCCAGAATGGAATAGGGGTTGTTTGCATTGCATCCTGGAATTAGGGCTGTTGAGACAAAAGTCTTTCTGAAGGTCCTTTGACCCCTTCTTAATCAATGCCAATTGCTGGGTCAGTATTCTAGGAAAAAGACAATAAACCCACATTTAAATGGATGCTGAAATGGTTCTCATTCATAGCCCTGAATGCTGACACCCTGAGATCAGTGACTGGAACCTCTAAATCTCATTTCCACACTCTCTCACATCTAAATGTTCTTTGATCCTTTCAGTGACAGCATTTGTGAGTAGTAATAGAATTACTGGTTATTTCGTACACCAGCATGTTTAAGATCAAGAGAAGTGATAAATGACTGTGGGGAGAGCTGCCCTAAATTCAGCCCTGTGATCAATATTACAGATCAGATTGGTAAAAAAATACAGATGTTTAAAAAATACAACCAGTTGCTAAGCAAGACTTAATTGTAGTTCTATTTCTTCCCTGATGTTTTAGAGCAGTTTTTCAGAAGAGAGAGTGACACCTTCTATTTCTTGCCATGCCACCCAGCTCTGGAATAAAATGATTACTGAGTTTCAGCTCTTGACCCTCATCAGTGTTCCCTTTATGCTGAAACATATAGATCAGATTTTTAAAGATGGTTTCGTAAACTTTGAATACAAATTTCTTATTTTTCCTGTGTTGTTGAAAGACTTCTTCCAGTGAGAACACATGAAAAGTAGCTGACAGGAGGATGGCAGGACCAGGACCAGCTATTTACCAACACGTGAAAAAATGAATACAATCTATCCTTACAAACACAGAAGTGAGTAAGCTTGTGTATTGTTTTTCCTCTTTAGCATTTTCTCACAAGTTTTTAAATAACTATAAGCTGTTGGTACATACTAATGTAATCTGGTATTCACATTTGCATCACCGATCTTTCCCCTCTGCTCTCTTCACTATTAAGAAGGGGCTGTGCTCAGGCTTTCTCAGAACATTTTGTATTCATTCATCACTGCAAAAATACAGTTCTGCACTTCTCTGATATTTCTCATAAGACTAACTATAGAAATTTTAAAGCTCTTATTTCAAACGTAAAAGAAAATTTACCAAAAAGGATAAGCCATCCAAGCAAAGTGAAGAGCTTATTTTACAAAGGAATGTAGTCACAGCAATCAGCTGCCTGAGAGGGACATGCAGGTGGGGCTGTGATCCTAAAATCACTCCCTCAGTTGCTGTCTGGTCCCACAGGACCTGTCTTGCTGAGGACTGTGAAAGTGGCATTACTGATGTTTTTTATGTCAAATCAGCACTGGTCCACAGACACTCCCGGAGCACCCTAACCCACACAAGATGTCACCAGGGAGGATGCATTTGGGGTAGGAAGATACGTTCCGTTTTTCCCAGTGTCTGGGGAGGATGTGGGAGATGCGATCTGAGCTCTGCCACCCTGACACCGTTCACAAGCTATCACGCCACTCAGTGCCTCCTGGAAACCCAGTCTGATATACCTTAGCCAGAGAAGTTCA
>NW_009650064.1:12937517-12939012 GCF_000708025.1 Charadrius vociferus
TCAGCAGGGGGAGGTCCATCATGGGTACCCTACCCAGCCCCTGTGGGATTTTCAGCTGTGAAGACCTGGTGTCACAGGAAATCTGAGGGAAAGGCATCTGGGTGGCAACATAATAATTCAGGGAAGATCTGTCTCCATGTTCCTCTTTGTGACTTGAAAAGGTCAAGTCACTCTGATGGGAAGAGGACAGAGGGCAAGTAAAGCAAACACAAGTCCTTATCTTGTTCTCACGGAAGGAAAAACTTCTATCACACAGTCTCCTCCTGCCCATCAAGCAGCAAAACAGAATTCACCTCCACACAGTCTTCACCAGCTCAGATAAGCAGGAGTTGTACAAAGCCAGGCATTGACCTCCCTTGGTTGGTCCAACATGGACCAGGCGCTCCTCCTCTGCCATGAAGAGGCAGCGTGCTCCACCATACCTCCTCAAGGACATACTCTTGCATAGCACTACAGGGCAGAACATACAGGGCAAATGTGCAGTTGCCTGTACTTAAACATAGTCATGAAATAGAAGCTTAAGACCAGCAGTGTTGGATCTCTAAGAATTAAAAGCACACACAAAGTCAGTTAAAAATCACCAGATCCGGTGTCTTCTGTTTGTCAGGGAATCCCATTTCCAGTACAACTCTTTTCCCAGTATTCCTAGTATTTTGCACTCACTTACAGACCAGGACTGATCCTACTTAGCTTCTGAGATCTGATAAAGCAGTGTAAAGTTGTGTGCTTGGATGTGGACTTGAGTTTTATTTGACTAAGATAAACATAAAAACTGGTATCTGGCTTTCCCAGAGAACCCATGTCACGACTCTGCCAAAAAAAAATCAAAAATGGGTTTGTTGGTAACACACATGAATATTTTCATTCTGTATTCATATAATACCACACAAAATTCTGTATTCATATAATACCCACACGATATCCTGGTCTCTAAATTGAAGATACATGGATTTGACAAATGGACTGCTCGATGGATAAAGAACTGACTGGACAGTCGCACTCAAAGAGTTGTGGTCAACGGCTCAATGTCCAAGTGGAGAGCAGTGACGAGTGGTGTTCCTCAGGGGTCAGCATTGGGACCTGTACTGTTCAACATCTTTGTCGCAGACATGGACAGTGGGGTCGAGTGCACCCTCAGCAAGTTTGCCGATGATACCAAGCTGTTTGGTGAGGTAGACATGCTGGAGGGGAGGGATGCCATCCAGAGAGACCTGGACAGGCTGGAGACGTGGGCCCAAGCCAACCTCATGCAGTTCAATGAGACCAAGTGCAAGGTCCTACATCTGGGTCGGGGCAATCCCAAGCACAAATACAGGCTCGATGGGGAATGGCTGGAGAGCAGCCCTGAGGAGAAGGACCTGGGTGTGCTGATTGACCAGAAGCTCAGCATGAGTCAGCAATGGGCAACCGCAGCCCAGAAGGCCAACCAGATCCCGGGCTGCAACAAAAGAAGTGTTGGCAGCAGGTCAAGGGAGGTGATTCTGCCCCTCTACTC
>NW_009650064.1:12939618-12957967 GCF_000708025.1 Charadrius vociferus
GGGAGGTGTCCCTGCCCATGGCAGGGAGGTTGGAACTCAATGATCTTTAAGGTCCTTTCCAACCTAAACCATTCTATGATTCTATGATTCTATGAAAAGTATAGATACTTTATAGGCAAATTGAACACAGACATGCTGGTGATTTAATTTCTCTTTACTAATGGAAAAAATAGAACAGGATAGACTTTATATGAAAAAGGTGACCCAGCAAACCAAATGACAACAGAAGAGAAACAAAAAAGCATAAATTTAATGAAAAAGCTTCTGAGGAAGTGGTTAACATTAAAACATAGCTGTAGCAGTTGGTCATAACTTTATGTTCTGCGACATGACACTACACTGATCATATAGAGGTCAATACAGGCTTTTGAGGATAAACCATAAAATTTATGAAAATTTTGCTTGTATCTGTTACTGTGTACACATGAAGAAGAGACAAACCACTAAACTCCTGACTATCACTAGTAGAAAACCAGGATCATCTTTGCAGCAATGATGATTAAACAACAGAATTTTAAAATTTCATATTTAACTGTTTTTTGCAACCTATCAATTTCCATACAAGGTTCAGAAAATTACAGTGCTCAGTGTTTGTCAAAGAATTGTAATGCTCAATTTTTATGTCAGTTTTATAATCTCTGCACTGAAGTAAGAATGGGGATATATAGATACCTGTTACTATCAGTACAATAGTAAATTTGTCGTGATGTTTGTTAAAACTGAATTCTCCTGCTCTGCTGACAGGCAGGAGTCAGTAGACTGATTTTTGTGACTGAATGGAAAATCAGGTTTGTTTGGGTGACATGTCTGCCGTAGGGAGAACGTGAAGTCTGGCTGGGGTGCAGCCTCCGGAATGTCATTTGCTTATTCCATGCAAAAAGATAGTGCTTTTGCAATCCACCGAAGTTCAGAGGTGGTGGCAGGCTTTGCTCGCTTATGTGGTCTGTGATGGACATCTAGTAACTTCCAGAATCAAAGGCAGGATTGAGAGCTTATCAGAAAACAAGAAAAAAAAAAAAAAAAAGAAAACAACGTAGTACTCATCCTTTTCTATATAATATGTTTTAGACATTATACACACTAGTTTATTTTAAATGAAAAAGACAAGACCTCATGGAAGGAGCCCCTTTCACTAGCAAGCTGAATGTGAATTTGAAATGGAAATATGGCTGGTGAACAGGAGAAGGGAAAAGGAGGACCTCCATCTGGTTAAAGGAATAGAAAAAGATTGCAGAGATATCACAGCCTCAGCGCTATACTTTATTCCTTATTTTATTTCATTTTTCCAATTACCTCACTGTCACCAATTACCAAAGAAACAATGTGACATAGTTTAAGAAAACCCGTACAGCTAATGATCATGATACCTACATTTCATATTATAACATGGATGTACATAGATTTGGTTCCAGTCAAAGGTGTACTAATGTAAACACCAACACAAACTAAATTAATATCTTTTATATCAAAACCTATGTAACTCAGCCTATATGAAATCAGAAACCAAAATCTGCTTTTATATTGTGAAATCTTACCACGTGTTGATATTTTTCCATATTTAGCTAAGAAGACAAACAGAAATTCAGAAATGTCTGTGGATGCATGCATACTAACAGGGGGCTTCTTCAACTGTAATCAATGCTTACTCCACAGTTCTTCAAACACCGCATAAACAGAGAGGTCAGAAAGACGATACTGTAGTGTTCACAGACTCTGTAGGCTTATCCCTCTAGGTTGTAGCTTTTCTACAAAAGCATTTCTGCTGCCAACAGCGTGAAAGAACATATACTTGTCTCATGTTCT
The DNA here is from genome assembly GCF_000708025.1 of Charadrius vociferus. NCBI lineage: Eukaryota > Metazoa > Chordata > Aves > Charadriiformes > Charadriidae > Charadrius > Charadrius vociferus. Next base: position 12,941,422 of record NW_009650064.1, read on the forward strand.
CCATACAGCAGCTTGAAAGAACACATATTTTTCTTATGTTGCCCATAGCCAACTGTTCGGACTATGGTTTCACCGTGTCATGATTGCATTGGTTTCAGCTCGGATCAGGAAGGAGCACATTCATGCTCAAGCCATTCTAAAGTGAATTTATAGACTCAGTGTGCCATAGTCAACATCAGAACAGCTCCCGCCCCCCCCGCCCAGAATCACAGAATCACAGAATCACAGAATGGTCAGGATTGGAAGGAACCTCTGGAGATCATCTAGTCCAACCCCCCTGCCAGAGCAGGGTCACCTACAACAGGTTGCACAGGACAGCGTCCAGACGGGTTCTGAATGTCTCCAGAGTGGGAGACTCCACAACCTCTCTGGGCAGCCTGTTCCAGTGCTCCACTACCCTCAAGGTAAAGAAGTTCCTCCTCATGTTAAGACGGAACTTCCTATGTTCAAGCTTGTGCCCATTACCCCTAGTCCTATCACTGGGCACCACTGAAAAAAGACTGCTCCCATCCCCCTGGCATCCTCCCTTTAAGTATTTGTAAGTATTAATAAGATCCCCCCCCCAATCTTCTTTTCTCTAGACTAAAGAGACCCAAGTCCCTCAGCCTTTCCTCATATGAGAGATGTTCCAATCCCCTAATCATCTTCGTTGCCCTTTGCTGGACCCTCTCCAGCAGTTCCCTGTCCTTCTTGAACTGGGGAACTCCAGATGCGGCCTCACCAGGGCAGAGTAGAGGGGGAGGATGACCTTCCTCGACCTGCTGGCCACACTCTTCTTGATGCACCCCAGGATGCCATTGGCCTTCTTTGTCCACATTACTGGCTCATGGTCATCCTGTTGTCCACCAGGACTCCCAGGTCCCTTTCCACAGAGCTGCTCTCCAGCAGGTCAGCCCCCAACCTGTACTGATGCATGGGGTACCCTACCTAGCCCTATTTAATTATTTTGTTCTTTCTTCCTTCACCTCCCTTTTTTCCTTTTTCCTTGCGTAACTGAGACATCACTGTGCTTTAGTTCTCTTTGCATGCAGAATCAGTTAGCCATGGCACAAAACACTAAAGACTAAGTGTAGAGAAATACAATCATGGTAGGACAATATCCTGCTTTGGACAAGCTTCAGAACAAACGCTGATATTTAATGAATCAATATATAGTTACCATGGCAACCTTCACTGATTGTGTTTGACCTTGCAGCCACGAAATCCTTCCTCTAAAATGCAGGCAAACAAGAGTGAACCTTCATAACCGTGATCAAAACCGGGGACAGAAATGGCTTTAGTCACAGAGTCCTGAAAGGCCTAGCAGCATCTATAGTGTGATTAGTGTAAGAAAAAATAATGCACTAAATTGTAGCTCCATATTTGGAATATTCCTTCAAGGTCATAAGTATGGAGGGAAATTGGAATTTTAAGTGCTTTGGAATGAGATTCTGTTTGGAATGAGTTGTAGAAAAAATAAACAGAAGAAGATTACTTTGTGTCTCTGTAAATCTACTGTGTTTTATTATAATATCTTGAATTATGTTTTTTTTGGAGCAGGGATTAGCAATCATAATTAATATGTGTCATGGTTAATCTTGGGCTATATGATATCCTGTGTTGGCAAGAAATGGAGCTGTTGTCAACTATTTTATTCCTAGCTTGCAACAGTTAAGAATACACTGTAAAATATGGTAAAAATACCCAATAATGAGCAAGAGTTTATGGAGTTAACAGTGCTACCTCCGTTGATGTGCAGAGGCTAATCATTGCCTCCATTGATGCTCTAGGGCTAACAGGCTAATAAAAGTATAAGCTGCTCAAACGGCCTAATGACTCTTGCCTTGTTATTTTGTGATATTCACCATATGCAGGCAGTAGAGTTCCTTTTTTTTTAATAATGCAGCTCTTGATATATAGCTACTTGTTATTTTCTGATTGTTAATTTTTATGAGCTTTCTTTTTTTGAGTTACTGACACATGGAATATTATGGCTGCATTCTCTTCGAATTGTGCTGTTTGAACACATAAAAAAATAAAAGCTTGTATTACACCTAGGGACACTTTAAAACATCATCTAATAAAAATCTTTAATATGTAGTTCTTGCTCTTTGGGGAGGTTTATGTACAGCAGCTTTGTGTTCTGTTCCCTGGTGAGTTTTGGGATGGAACTATATCTGACCTCAATATAAAGCAGTTTAAATTGTTTGGTCTTCTTATTCTCTCCAGTTTTGGTTATGTTTTTTTTTTTTTTTATGAAAGGATTGTACAATACAGAAAACTGGGGCAGACAGCTGGAATCACTGCCTCTCAGCTGACAAGAAAAGTTCATGCTACAAACCTACCAGTTTACTAAGTGAGGGTGGGTACATGCCACAGCAGAAGTGAGGATATATTTTCAAATGATAGGAGCTAGGAGGGGATGGAACCTGTGGAAGTTAATACATGCCCATCTTTCTCTGCACTCACTTTTTCTAGATTTACCTTTTAATTGGCCTTAATTTAATAAATTTAACATTTTCTGCTTTTGGAAAACTTTCCCATATAATGTGATTCCTCTTCAGGCTAAGAAAACCATAAATTTAGGTGAAAATATTTAAGTGAAAATTTAGGTGAAAATATTTGATTTGGAATTAAATATAAATTTCTAAGTGATTTAGACACTTTTACAAATTTTACTTATAGTGTTTGTTCCATTAGGTGCTGAGTGCTTTGCATTAGGCAGGCCTAAAGCAGTAAGATCTATAGACTGTTGTCATCTGCATCTCCTTTCTGAAAAACAAAACTAGGCTCCGAGGGGGAGGGGCATATGATCAGGCTTGCCCGTGACACGCTGTGGGATGACATGCCAAGGTTAGAGGGACAAGGTGCTAGTGAGGGCCCTCAGCCTGCTGCTCTGAAATGTGCTGGCTACACTGCAGCACCCTTGAAGGATTAAGGAGTAGGAGCCAGGAGGGAAACACCAGTGAAACACCTCAAAGGAATTAAGGGATGTTCCTCTAAGATGGTGACGAGTCCAACAGCCCAGCTGAAGTGCTTCTACACCAATGCACACAGCATGGGCAACAAACAGCAAGAAACGGAAGCCACCGTGCTGCTAGAAAGGTATGACCTGGTTGCCGTTACTGAAGTTTGATGCAATGAATCCCTTGACTGGAGTGCAGTTCTTGATGGCGACAGACTGTTCAGAAGGAACAGGTGAGGAAGGAGGGCCGGAGACATTGACCTCTACATCAAGAAAGGGATAGAGTGTGAAGAGCTGTCTCTGAAGAATGGCCATGAGCTGGTTGAAAGCTTACGAGTAAGAATCAGAGACCAAGGCAACAAAGGAAGCCTTGTGGTTGCTGTCTACTACAGGCCACCCGATCAAGAGGAGACTATGGACGATGGCTTCTTACTCCAGCTATGGGAGGCACTGTGCTTGTAGGCCCTTGTCCTGCTGGGGGATTTGAACCTCCCCAACATCTGCTGGAAAAGTTGCATGGAAAGCTGTAGGCCATCAGGAGACTCCTGGAGTGCACTGAGGATAATTTCTTAAGCCGGGTAGTAGACAGGCCCACCAGAGGGGATGCAATACTGGACCTGATGGTGACCAATGTTAGTGAGCTAATCAGTGACACCAAGATTGAAGGCAGCCTCACTGCAGTGATCACAGACTGGTGAATTTTGCAGTCCTGAGGGATATGGTCAGGGGAAGAGTAAAGTCAGGACCCTGAATTTTAGGAAAGCAACATTCCAGCTCTTTGAGGAGTTAGTCAATAGGACCGCCTAGGAAACTGCCCTCAGGGACAGGGGAACAGAACAGAACTTTAAGGACACTTTCCATAAAGCGCAATAGTTCTTGATCCCCAGGTGTAACAAATCAGGAAAGGAAGGCAAGAGACTGGTATGGCTGAGTCAAGACCTGCCGGTCAAACTAAAGGACAAGAAGGAAATACACAGGCAGTGGAAGCAGGGACAGGTATCCTGGGAGGAGTATAGGGACGTTGCCCAGTTGTGCAGGGATGAGGTCAGGAAGGTCAAGGCACAGCTGGAGGTGAACTTGGCAAGGGACACAAAGAATAATAATAAGGGCTTCTACAGGTATGTCAGCCAGAAAAGGAAAGTCAAAGAAAGCGTACCCTGGTGAGCAACACTGGGAAACTGGTAACAATGGACGAGGAGAAGGCTGAGGTACTCAACAACTTTTTTGCCTCAGTCTTCACTGGCAACCTCTCTCCCCTCACCTCTCGAGTGGAGGGACCACAAGGCAGGAACTGGGGGAGCAAAGTCCCTCCCACTGTAAGATAAGATCAAGTTCGTGATCACCTGAGAAACATGAATATACAGAAGCCTACAGGGCCTGACGAGATGCATCCCAGAGTCCTGAGGGAATTGGCTAATGTAGTTGCCAAGCCACTCACTTTCCATGATATTTGAAAAGTCATGGCAGTCAGGTGTAGTCCCTGGTGACTGGAAAAAGGGAAATACTGCATCCATTTTTAAAAAGTGTAGAAAGGAGGACCCTGGGAACTACTGACCTGTCAGCCTCACCTCTGTGCCTGGGAAGATCATGGAACAGATCCTTCTAGAAGGTATGCTAGTGCCCATGGAGGACAGGAAGGTGATTCAAGACAGCCAACATGGTTTCACCAAGGGCAAGTCCTGCATGAACAACCTAGTGGCCTTCTGTGATGGAGTGACTACATCAGTGGACAAGGGAAGAGCTACAGGTGTCTATCTGGACTTCTGTAAGGCCTTTGAGAAAGTTTCCCACAACATCCTTCTCTCTAAATTGGAGACATATGGATTTGATGGATGGACTGTTTGATGGATGAGGAATTAGATGTATGGTCGCATCCAGAGGGCAGTGGTCAACAGCTCAATGTTCAGATAGAGACCGGTGATGAGTGGGGTCCCTCAGGGGTCTGATTGAGACCAGTACTGTTTAATATCTTCATCAACAACATAGTGGGATCAAGTTCACCCTCAGCAAGTTTGCATATGACACCAAGCTGAGTGGTACAGTTGATACACCCAAGGGACGAGATGCTATCCAGAGGGATATGGACAAGCTTGAGAAGTGGGCCCATGTGAACCTCATGAGGTTCAACAAGCGCAAGGTCCTACATGCTGGTCGGGGCAGCCCCCGATTTCAATACCGGCTAGGGGATGAAGGAATTGAGAGTAGACTTGCTGAGAAGGACATGGGATACTGGTGGATGAAAAGCTGGACATGAGCTTACAATGTGGGCTCACAGCCCAGGATATCAACTGTGTCCTGGGCTGTATCAAAAGAAGCGTGGTCAGCAGGTTGAGGGAGGTGATTCTGACTGTCTGTTCTGCTCTTGTGAGACCCCACTTGGAGTGCTGCATCCAGCTCTGGAACCCTCAGCACAGGTAAGAAATGGACCTGTTGGAGCGGGTCCAGAGGAGGGCCACGAAGATGATCAGTGGCATGGAACACCTTGCCTATGAGGACAGGCTGAGGGACTTGGGGTTGTTCAGTCTGGAGAAGAGAAGGCTCCAGGGAGACCTTGTTGCAGCCTTTCAGTACTTAAAGGGGGCCTACAGGAAAGACATGGACAGACTTTTTAGCAGGGCCTGTTAAGATTAGACAAGGGATGATGGTTTTAAACTAAAAAAGGGTAGACTTAGACTAGATACAAGGAAGAATACCTTTACTCTGAGGGCAGTGAAACACTGGAAGAGGTTTCCCAGAGAGGTGGTAGATGCTCCATCCCTGGAAACATTCAAGGTCAGGTTGGACAGGGACTCTGAGCAACCTGATCTAGTTGAAGATGTCCCTACTCATTACAGGAGGGTTGGACTAGATGACTTTAAAAAGTCCCTTCCAACCCAAACTATTCTATGATTCTATGATTTGAAATTTTTATATATAAGAAAAATCTCCATGATCTATTTTGGTTCTCTTGTGTGTGCTCATTCTATCAAATTTTCTACTGGTTTCACAACAGTTGCATTTCTTCAGAGCCACTTCATGTTTAGATAACAGCATACTCTTAATGCTAGCCCGTGTGTGATTCACTTTGTGTATCATTGGAAAAAATTGAAAACTAGTGATAAGTGCTACGGTAAAAACCTCCTTCTCCAACAAATAAGATAAATCACACAAGAGAAACCATTTGTAAAAAGTACTTGTCATTGTAGGAACAAAATCTGGCTACAAGGATTTTAGATCTTTTTAAGTACAAAATTGTATTTTGTGCTTCTTTCATGTTTCTTTTTTCCGCAGACAGTTCGGTTTAGGTTTTGACACTCCTCCCCCCAGTTTTTAGCACTAAATAAAACCCTGATACTGGTTTATATTATATTGCAGTGTTTTATTTTCAAGTCCTCACCTTTTTTTGATTAAAATAATGTACGTGGTGTGGCTACAGTTAGAGTATTTAACCTTCCAAATGACTGTGCTCTTTCCAAAAATGAGTCCAGTTGGCAAGAACAATATGGCTTCAAATCAAGACCCATGTTTTATGTCAGACTGCTTAGCTCTGTGAGGACTCAGTAAAGCTGGGCCAGGCTGAGGCCAGGCTGGTAAGCTCCTCTTGGTGTGGAGGCTCCTAACATTAGTGCATCACTCTGATGTCGCATAGGTTTGAGGTGCCCTGGGGTAGGAAGACTACCACAAAAACAGAGGAAATGAGAAGAATATGGCAAACATTTTCCTCATTTTGTATTTTTAATACATCCTAGGAAAAAAAAAAAAAGATGCACAGAAGGCAGTGTGAACTTGCACTGTTCTATAAAAATCTCTGACAGGATCCTGCATCTTTCTTTCAGTTCATATGAGCACACAAAATGGCTTTTATTGAAGTGCTGGGAGGTCTTCACCATACCTCCTCTGCTCCATCCAGCGAAGCTTGCTGCAAAGAAACTGATGTGCAGAACTCTTCACCAAGAGCTGGTACAGGTGTTGTCAGAAAGGAACTTGCTCTTTCCTTTCTTCTGTGCTACATCTGGAATGAAATGGTACCTAAGAAAGGTAAATATTCCAGTATACTAGGCAATCTTTTGCAGGAAAAAGCATCTGTCTGCCACAATCATGTCCCACAGCCCACCAACCAAACCTGGGAATCTTGGTGGTCAGTAGGAATTAGTGATAGGAAGAAAATCCAGGACATAATGTTTGGACTCAATGATCTTAAAGGTCTTTTCCAACCTAAACAATTCTGTGATGCAGTAACCCTTGCCAACTCTGAAAAATATCCAGATAAAGAGTGGAAAGATGCTCAGTTTAGCTCAGCTTAAATAAAGTGAACACAGAGCATTGTTATTTTCAGAGCACCTCAAAACCCTCTCCCGCCTGCACTGCTCTTTGCTGCTTCGGATGTTTCCAGTCACAAGCTGTGTTAAATTGAACTGATCATGTCAGGAAGAAGATAGGGGAAAATGGTAAGTTGAAGACATTTACGGTCAATCCGTTCAATTTCTATATACCATATGCCCTTCTGCAGAGAATCTTCACAATGTTACCTTGCCAGAAATACGATTTCTGAGAGTGGAAGATTATGGTTTCTCGGGGTCAGAGTTGTGTAAGTTCAGAGAAACTAATCTCTTTCATGGCCACAGGAAAGTCTGTTATGAACAGCAAGGTGTCTGACTTGACTATTGGTTAACTATTTTGTGATGGGAAACTCTTCTGTGGTAATCCAGTCTGAGGTGGACAAACAAGCAAAAATAGGAATCATAGATACTCCTGCAAAGAGGCAACCTCTTGAATGAGCAAATGCACCCTAGTGTTTCTTTGAAACACACTTCATTGAGAATGCAACTCACTGGATTAGTTAATATTGCACTATTATGGAACATAACAATGTCGTATCAATAGGAGCTATGACAGTTTACATCATATTAATGTAGAGAACTGCACAGGCTGTGACACCATTGGATCACCCAAAGTGGAAAGAGGCATTGACACTGTAAGGAAATACATTGCCAAACCGGTATAAATCCAGTAGGAGGGAGATGGTTAGGAGCCTGGGGAAGAGGACATATGATGAGAAGCTGAAGGAGCTGGGTTAGTTCACCCTCAAGAAAAAAGAGGCATCTAATCACTAATCGTTCGTCTACCTAATGTCGGGTAATAGAGAAGGCAGAGCCAGACTCCTCTCAGAGGTATCTGTGAATGTAAAAGAGGGTCCTGAAGCAAGGTGTAGCAAGGAAAACTCTGACTAGAGAGAAGGAAATATTCTTAACAGTGGTGGTGGTTTTTGAGGGCTGAGCAGGGGTCTCTTCCAACTGATACTGTTCTAGGATATATGTTTTTTCTTACGTAAATAGAATAATTCGCTTGCGTTTCTGTTTTAGTGCTAGAAAGGTGTTTGGTACACTGCTTCTTGGTACAAAGCACTATATCTGCTGCTTAAAATTCCACTTTATATATATATATATATATAATAAACCATTAATACTTCATTTTCATTCATTCTTCTTTCTTTGATTACCAAATCACCCCTCAGCACATGTTCCCTGTCAATCAAAACTGCTGCTGCTTTGAGATGGAATAGAAACATCTGTAAGGCCTCCATTGCTCAGGCTTTAAAACTCTGTGCTACTGACCAGGGTCATTTAGCAACTTAAGGGACCGCTTGGTTGTAATAATTCATAATCTTCCTTCTCTCACTCCTTCTTTGTATGTTTTTATTCTGTGAAATACAATTAGAGGTTGCTTGCCAGCAGAGAAGGGTGTTAGGGGCAGGTTAGTGCATGAGGGAATGATGAGGATGAGGAAAAGCTGACGTAAGTGAGATAGTAAAAGGAAGAATAAAGCAGCTTTGGAGAAAGATGGAGAGAAGCATGAACAAGACCTAGGTCAGAACTGCACTACCTGTCAAACAGTAAGAGCTGAACATGGAGGCATCTATCATAAAAACTGGAAGGATCCTCGAAGCCTGTTTAGCTTGCAGAAGATAAAAGGACCAAGCACATGATTGGTTAGGTAAAGGAGTGATGAAAGTTGGAAACTAAGGAAGACACATTATTCCTAAGCCATAACACTAAAAAGACAATTTTTCAACGCCATTTTCTTTCACATGAATCTCACATTACACTAGTGTGAGATGAGGTTTCTCAGGTCTCAGGTCCATAAGAATGCACAAGTATCGCTCAGTGTTTTTCTATCCTAAAGTAAAATTCACATTTCTGCCACTGTTACAAAATTTCCTCGTAAGCTCAGCTATGGCCACGTGGCTATGGAGGTGACGCAGGCTGTCAGATCTTCCCTCCAAACCTAGGTGACAAGGATGCCTTGCACTATGGCCATGCCTCAGTTGTGTTTTCCAATAGCCAGTGTGTGACCTGTTGCTTTTCCAGGGCCAGTGAAGGAACAAGCAGGGCATCACAACAGGCAGCCAAGCTGTGGTGGGAAGCAGCTGCTGGTGGGGACAGAGACACAGGGTGCCCCAGCCACCAGCAGTCATTGCATTCTCCCATTCCCCTTCAGGGAGCTGAATTCTCCAGGGTTTTTCTCCCTTCTGTCCCTTCTCTTTCCTCTTCCCCCACCTGTTTCCTTCCTCTATTCTCCTTCCTCTTCCTGAAGCAGAGTAGTTCATGCCCCTCAGAAGTGGAGGGGAGATTCACCTTGGATGCACAAAGAGAAATTTAAAACTGACTCTACTCTCGCTTTTCCCAGCTGGATTTTATTTCTTTTGATAGTTGTAACTCAGCTGAAATTGTTGACTGTCTTTTCTTAATTGTATTAATTTTAGCTGGCAACCTACAACTTAATGATGCCAGACTCACACAGGGGTAGGAGAAATGTTTCAGACAAGCAGTTATGTTGGCTGAAATCAGGCAGCTCTGAGCTGAGTCTATGTTAAATTTGGCCATTAATTTTACAACATCCCATAAACAAAAGAAATAAAAACATTTGCTCAGTAGCAGCCCTGAGAGCTGAAGAATGGGTTTGCACAAATGTCCAGTTGTTTGTCCATCTTAACAAATATTTTCCACATCAGACAGGTCTTTGTGCCCAGGCACGAGCAGCAGCGCCAGAGCTGGAAGCCATCCAGATCACAGACCACTGTCCCCAGACAGTTTCTCACAGAATCACAGAATGGTCAGGGTTGGAAGGAACCTCTGGAGACCATCCAGGACCCCCCCTGCTGGGTCAGGGTCACCTACAGCAGGTTGCACAGGACAGCGTCCAGACGGGTTCTGAATGGCTCCAGAGTGGGAGACTCCACAACCTCTCTGGGCAGCCTGTGCCAGTGCTCCACTACCCTCAAAGTAAAGAAGTTCCTCCTCATGTTTAGATGGAACTTCCTATGTTCAAGTGTGTGCCCGTTACCTCTTGTCCTATCACTGGGCACCACTGCAAAAAGACTGTTCCCATTGCCCTGGCACCCTCCCCTTAAGTATTTATAAGCATTAATAAGATGCCCCCTCAGTCTTCTTTTCCAACCCAAATGCCTCAGCCTTTCTCCATAGGAGAGATGTTCCAATCCCCTAATCATCTTCGTTGCCCTTTGCTGGACCCTCTCCAGCAGTTCCCTGTCCTTCATGAATGGGGGAGCCCAGAACTGGACACAATACTCCAGAATAGGACTCACCAGGGCAGAGTAGAGAGGGAGGATGACCTCCCTCGACCTGCTGGCCAGGTCCTCTGCTTCCATGATGGTGGTTACTTGGAATTGTGGTCTTTACATTCCCACCCTCCCAGCTGAGGCCGGAGCCTCCCAGGCTCCAACCCAGTGCCTGGGAAATCCCCAAAAAGAGCAAGAAACACCCTTCACCTTATTGTTTTTCTTCTGTTTGAGCAAACCATTTATATCAGGTTAAAAGAGAATGTTACAAGGCTTATTTTAAAAGAATAAATCCTGTCTTGGGAAGAATATCAAACAGCATCATAACATACTGTATTTGAAGAAAATGCAATAATTTGCATTAACCAACTGAAGCCCCGTATTATATAGAGCCAAAAAAGGAACCAAAAATATTCCCTACAGGTTTATGATTTATTTTTACTTCATTCAGCAGCTAATTCTTATCATTTTTAACAGGCATACAAAATCCAGACCTGTCTAGTTCACAGGGAAGAACAGGCAAAACAGTGAAATCCATAGTGATGAGTTTCTTTCAGCTTCCCTTCAGGCCTCTGGCATTAAGATTGTATGTGCAGGGGCGGCAGAGGAAGACATTTGCAGAACATGACGAGATTGCTACTTCTTAGGTAGGATCAATGTGACGCATTCTTGAGTGCCATCTACTGGCATTTTATTAACCATTTACATACACAAACAGAAAGCGTTCCTGTAACCTCTGGTGCCAATCAGACAGAGACAGAGTATCGGGCTTTGTGCTCCCACGTATGTCCCAATATGATGGCTCCTATGTTTCAAAATCAAGAGCAATTGAATTTTGAAACGCATTCCCAATGTGGAAAGATAGAGCAAAAAATAACAATTTAAAACATAAACCAAGAAATTTTATATTTTAATGTTATACTTGAATGCAAACCCGTTATCAGGAAATTAAATGTACATATGCATTTGCCTCCTCTCACTGGGAAAAATAAACTTTCTTTAAACCAAAGCAGAATGGGTTTGTTTTTTTTAAACAAAATACCAAATTTATTTTGGTTCTATGTGCAATATTTTAGTTTATCCTAATTTATGAGTTACTCAATAATGTTTGCCTTTTCAAAAGGAAAAACTGATAAGTTTTAAAATTTGCTGGCATTTTAAAATGAAAAATTAATTTAGTATCAAATAATATTAGATTTCATATTTTGGCATTGCAAAGGTAAACATTTAAAATTTATTTAATTGATATGGAACAACCTGAAATTTTCCAAAATGCAACCTTTTTTTTCCTTGTAGATGAAAGGCATATGATGTTCATCTGAGATTTTTTTGCCCAGCTGTAGATCCCTTACTCTAATTAGGTTTGTCTAAAGGGAAAAAAAAATATTTAGCATAACTTTGTGGTTTTAAGACAAAATTTGAGCATTCTTTTCCAAACTGACAGATAAAGTTAAATGAATATAATGAGAGCTCGAATCTTTGCTGCCACATTAGTTTTAGCATGATTTGTCTAACAGGTGATAAAAATTGTAATCGGGAAAATTTTTCAGCTCTAAGAATCCAATTTTTCACATCTGTGCTCCCAGCTTCCCGCCACTGCTGAGGAGAGGAAGCTACATTTTATTACAAGGCCAGACCTGTCAGAATAACACTCATTTAATTTGCAAAGTATTTTCAGAAGAAAACTCCCAGCTAAATTTTAGTCACCTCCATTGGATTATGCCATTAGACTTCTCACTTCGGAGGCCAGGGATGATGTCTGAGAGTGTGATGTTATAAATAGAGCACGAAGCATTTTTATAATTGTCTCCTGTCCCAGGCTATGGTGAAAATGGGTATGTTGAACTGAAGCTGAAATGAAGTCTTTCTAGCATTTCTAAACTGATTGAGTGGGTTGGTGAGAGAAGGCAATAGATGGTCTATTACAAGCTTTTTTCCCTCTGTTTTTCCTGCTACCAGTGTCTGACAATGAATCCCCAGGTTCTATAAAGCCTTCAGGTTCACAGGAGCATAACAAGACCTGGTTCCCATTGTTACGGTACCACAAGAGAGAATGAAATACACTAAAAAAAAATGTATCTCTGTTTCCTTTCTGGGGGTATAGTAACTGACAAAAGTAAATGAACAAAGTGTAATATCACAAGCTTTTGAGATCAAAGTCATCCACAATATCATCAATAGCAAACCTCCACTTGTTGCTCTACTAAGTCATCTGTTTTTTGGCAAATCTGTAGCTGGTAACCCAATGAGGGGATTAAAACAGCAGAGGTCACATATTCTGGTTTTCTCAAAGACTATTTCCTCCAAGTCTCTCTGCTCTCCAGCCATGCTGTAGGACTTGCAGCTTCACCTGTCAGGCCTATGCAAGCAATCCCTGATAACAAGAAAACTCTCCAACATCCCTTTTTTTATGAAGAAAATTGTTTTCCATATCTGCTGCTTAATCCCAACCCCTGGCAAAGCAAGGCAAAACTCTCTCCAGCCTTCCAAATCCCAGTGGTCTGCCCAACATGTTGTTTTCTTGGATTCTTTGAAGTTGTTTGTCTAAAGATGTCATTTCATTTGTCATTGTTTAATTTTATAGTGATTCCTCTTGACAATCTTTTTTTATTCCATTCCATAAAGTTTCCCATCATTAGAAATTTCACAAAAGAACCATTTGGTTTAGAGCATTTATTTGAGATGAAAATAACATTTTAGTTACTCCTAGTCTGCTCTACAGCTGAAAAGTTCTTTCCCTGGGCAATTCTCTTCTCCATGATAGCTTCTTACTTGGGCTTTCTTGTACAAATTTTGTGATTTATGTGTTTTACAGCTATCCCCATGATGCTCATTTTGGCTTCTCTTCTTATAAACTGTCATGCATTTCAGCTTTCCTGCTGCTAAATCTTGTTGTTTGGCAGTCTCGCACTGAAAACAGTTAAGCCGTTTTGCATGAGCAGCATTTTTCTGCAATAGCTTTAAATATACACCCATGTTCAGTGAGTGTTTAACGCAATTTTGTCTTTCTAAGCATTGCAATCCTGTTTTTATAATAAGTTGCATTTTGTGGATTGAGGAGGATTCATTCTGTAGCAGTACACCTTGAGGGAAGCACACATCTAGTGACTGACATTTCAGGCAGCACTCTTAAAGGCAGCTATCTTACCCTTTAAGACAGCAGCTGATGCTTTGCATGGCTCAAGCAGCTCTTCTTTCATCACAGTTTTTGTTCTGTCCTTTAAACGGCTCAGTTATGGATCCTATGACCGTACGAGTTTGCTTTGCTGTTAATATAAATGGGAAGAAGACCCAAGCACTGAATCCCCACTTGAGAACCAGCCTTTGATATCCTGCACCTCTGCTCATTGACATGTTGATTGCACAACAATTAATCTTGAAGGCTGATTAAGCCAGTGAATGCTGCAATTCAACACATTTGCTGCCTTACCATATTAATTTGGGGAGAAAACCCAATGTGCCGCACGTCATGCTGGGTTATCCTTCTGATCAAATCCATGGTGAGGCTTGTCATCTCTCCTTTTTTGTATTCAACTTTATAAGCATTCAATTAAGCCTCTGCAGTGGTAGTCATGTACTAATTTTATAGTGTTTCTAGCCAAGGCCCAACAAATTTCTTTCCTACCAAGTGACACTAGTCTTATCAGTAACGTAAATATCATTAAGAAATCAATCCTAGGAGAAAGTATAATTCCTTCTGCAGCTCAAAAGTAACCTATATTTCTCCATAAGGGTGCCAGTACTCCACCACCAAAAAAACCTGCAGGTGTCTATGATTTATTTGGACAGAAGACTTAATCAGACATATTCTTAACTTGCTTCTCATGACCCAGAGAGATATCAAAAAACAGCAAAACCTTCCAAAATTCTCTGAAATGCCCAGATAACTCACAAATGTAAGATGACAGTGTTCATGGTGGATTTTTTTGCTAATTTCTTGAGTTTTACTTTTTCTATTAAGCCATTAGGCAAAGCAAAGGGGGCAGATGTGTTTCAGTCTGTTTGCTGTGCCTACGAAGTGGATTAAAATCCTTCTACTGAAATTTCAACTTCAGGACAATCAATCTTTCTCCATCTTGGAACATTAAACATTGATGTTCATTTTCAGTTCCTTTTCTTTGTGTGAGTCAGTGACTCAAATGTTTTCTTGAAATGTAACTGATTTCCTGCAGCTTTTATTGTGGCATAAGGCACCACCAGATTGCAGAGGGTGCTATAGGGTGGTCATCTCAAGGCAACCTTCCAGCTGGAGAGAGACAATGACCTGGAGAAGTGGCTGATGTCTTTATTGCTTAGCTAAACATTCCCTGCCCTCAGCAGTTGCCAAGCTACTGTGGGAATTACAACAGTAAAGCAAATAATTTACCCTTAAAACCAATAAACAGCCAATTAGAGATTTTTTTTTCACTACCCCAATTATGGAATTTTGAAACCCTGTTTCACCTAAGTAGGACACTATTCTCAGGAAAAGCAGTGAGAAGTGCCAGCATCAATGAAGTGTAAGACTGTACTTTAACATAAGATGTATACATTTCTGCCCTGTGCCATTTCTTCCCAACAAACAGTAAAACCAGAACATCAGATTTTAGTAACATGTAGAGAATTAAGTGCAGGCAACCAATAGAGTGTAAAAACTGCAACAAGAGAAAAAAAACCCACCTAATAATTTTAAATAATAGAGAGATTCAAACAAAGCCTAATCTGCTCATAGATATTCTGAGAAGAATATACCTAAACTGTCCATGTTGATTATTCATTGTAAATTACATGTCTACTGTTAGATCCCTATGAAAAAGTATTACAGTATGGTCTATGAGTAACCTAAACATTCAATGAAATTTTAGATGCTATAGTGTATCCTACCTCCAGCTACTGGTGTAGAAGCATACAGGTCCCTTGTAGTTGCCATATCTGCCAGCCCCATATGGATGTCTCAGGCACCCTGGTGCGCATCACGGGATGTTAGATGCCTTTCCTTAGACCTCTGAAAAAAATGTCAGATATCATATTTGGCCTCTCATCATCTACCCTGCAGGACATGAGTATCCCTAAATCTTGTGCCACATGCACCATACGGATGTCCTGGAGAGCTGTATGGTGTCACAGATGCTACAAGACACCTCGATGGAGCATCCCAGGCCCCTCATCAGCTCAGAGGAGCACAAGGAAGAATTCAACTGGTCAGCCAGGCTCTTAGAGGAAGACAAATGTCACTCTGAGCTCCAGACAGATTAACTTAGATATTTTTTTTTCACATTGACTGTAGATTTTTCTACTGTTCCCATTTTACAAGTGAACATAGCATACAGTAACAATGGACAGGAGTAGGCTGTGAACTTAAAAAGTCATTTTAAGTTACCTAAAACTTTACATTTGAGAATGTGATTTTTTAGTGTTATTTCAACTTAAATATTATGCCATCACATTAGTCCTGCCAATCAGGTGTTATTTTTCTTTTTTTTACTACAGCCTAAAAAGCCCACTTCAAAGACATTATTTTTAAAAAGATAAAGTCACAAAGCAGATGTTAGAAGGGATAATGGGAACGGCATAAGGGTGCAGAGGTTAC
Organism: Charadrius vociferus; assembly: GCF_000708025.1. Classification (NCBI taxonomy): domain Eukaryota; kingdom Metazoa; phylum Chordata; class Aves; order Charadriiformes; family Charadriidae; genus Charadrius; species Charadrius vociferus. The sequence continues at coordinate 12,957,493 of NW_009650064.1, forward strand.
CATGTAAAATCCTTATTTTATCAAAGCAATATTTGGATATGAGAGCTGGTTAAATGCTCTTTTCACACTGTAAATGTTGTCACTACTGCTTATTTTTAGAGTAAACAACTACTCATTTTTAGAGCAAACACTGTCCCTGATCTGCTTGATGGCATTCAAGATGACCAAGAGTTAGTATTGCTCTGCAATTTTTATTTCCGAGTTAGTCGTGAATGAGGTCAAAGCAGGGAGTATGAATGTCACTGTTATTTCACAACTGATTGTCTTCCTGTGTTGTTCTTTGATTACCCAAAATAGTGCCTGTGTCCTCATAGAACATGCCACTTCTTTGTAATGTTGCTACAGTTACCACATTCAGAGCTTAAATAAATAATCTAGAAACTATATGTACTACGGTAGTGCAAGGATCTGAAATTAACAGTTTGGAAAAATTCAACAAGGGTAAGTGTAGGGTGCTGCATCTGGGGAGGAATAA